>NW_021681326.1:47904-66842 GCF_001412515.2 Diachasma alloeum
CCTCCATCTTACGTAAGCATCCACTATCCCGACCCCCTCTTGCGCCTCACTGTAGCAAAATTTTTCTAAAACTAAGTACAGAAGGAAGAAAAACAAGTTTCATAAAATTATTAAATGAAAGATTACAACAGTAATCAGATTACAGTTGGTTCCACGTCCACAGCATAGCGTACGAACAAATTAACGAAATGTCGAGTGTCGTTTGATTGTTTGTTCACTGCAAGACCATCGGAGCTGTTGTTTACTCGAATGGAGGGTGGGAAAAATCCTGTTGGTAGGATCTTTCGAAGACTACTTCTTGGAAAACCACCGCACTATACTGATTAACACTTTACTATTTGTAGGAAATATTGACATTCTCGAACATGATCCTTGTAGCAAATCATATCCACTTCTTCTGGATTATGAGGCTCAGTTGGATCAATATATGTTGCCTCTACAGTATGATCATCGATCAGCATGGAACCCCATACTTCAGCTAGCAAGTTCCCTGCGTGAGCGAAATTCTCGAGTTCAAGTTGAAAATCTGTTGTCCTACCTGTAATGGACCCGAGCGGTTGGGTTCGATGAAAGGGATTATCACACGCGGATAAATAATAGAAATAATTATCTTTACGCACTATTGACTTTTATTCATTACCTTTACCGATTTTAAATAATTAAAGATTCGCTCCGAGACAAAAGGTATCGGGGGAACAGAAATGCAAAAGAGGTAACAGTGAGAAAAACAGATGTCGAATGACTGGCTAAGAGGCAACGAATTCACGAGTTTTTATATTCCATCGTGTATTCGATTGCATCAGTTCATTGTCTTCGTCGCACACCTGCGAGGCATCGGGTGACGTCTCCCGGCGCGCGCGAAAGTCAGTCGTAGGGGCGCGAAACGCTGACGCTGCACCCCAGTTATCTATATTCGTCGAATATACGTGGTTTTGAACCACGAATATTCGACGTTATTTTATATTTCTTCATTCCCTGTTTAGAATAGAATAGAATAGAAAATATGCGGCTGGTCACTGAAAGCGCCCAGAGTCACCTAAATCATACGATCTTTTGTAACTTCCGCCTTAGTTTCGGTCAGTCACACAGCCCCAGCCCTGTGTTTCTCACTAGGCTAATAAGGCTGGTGACAGCCGCTTGTTGTCAGTCCTCTGGTTCCAGGAAAGCCTGGCCCCAGATTTTATACCGACGGAGTGCTAATAGGGGGCATTCACATAAAATGTGGATGACGCCCTCCTTATCGCCTCCGCACAGTCTGCAGTCTTCTTGTTCTGCAAGTTTCATCTTGAACAGATGAGCTCTGAGAGCTGTATGACCCGTAAGGAGCCCTACTGCTACCCTCAGATCCCCTCTGTGCAACTCCAGAAGCTTTCTGGTCCTAACTCTTAGTTGCCCTCTCATAAGCAGTTTCGCTTGTCTGCAGGTCGCAACTTTCTCCCAACGCCTGACATGATCCCGCTGGAAATGATCTTTAATAAGAGTTTTTCCCACTGCGAAGGGCATGCCAAGCAGGCCGTGTGAGGGCACACTTTCTGTACCCTCCTTGGCCAGCTTATCTGCCTCTTCATTACCCAGCAATCTCATGGTGACCTGGTACCCAGGTTACGGTGACCCGGTTGTTTTACCCAGTGTGTCCAATGCCTGCATGCATTCCCACACCACCTGTGACTCTGTAGTGGGTTTTTCCAGGGCGTGTATCGCCGCCTGGCTGTCACTGCAGATGAATATTTTCATCTTTTTTGTGTCTCTCGCGTTCAGATACTCTGCACACTTAAGTATGCCCAGCATCTCTGCTTGAAAGACGGTTGAATGATGGCCCAGCGGAAAACTCTCTCCGAAGCCGTCTTTCAGACGGTAGATGCCTGGCCCAAAACTTTCATTGAAGCCAGAGCTGTCCGTAAACCAGTAGTCCTCTTTTGGTCCTGATTTACGTTTCGAGTCTAGCCACTCCTGTCTGGGTGGTATACTCGTTCTGAAAGTTTTCCTGATCTGATACTTCCTAGGAATCCTATCCGTCTTACCTATGAAGGGTCGATCATTGATTAGGCTAAGCCTTGTATGGCCTTGGCCCGTCATCTTCCATTCTAGTTGGCACCTTAGTCTATATGCAGTTGTGGTAGCACAACTCACAACCCTAAGGTCGAGGGGTGGGATACTGAGTGCTATTTCTAGCGCCTCAGTAGGTGTCGATTTCATGGCTCCTGTTGCAGCCCTCAGGAAGGTTCCCTGTAGGCTTTTCAACAGGTTCCTTGTTTCCGTCTTACTCACCCTCGGCCACCAGACGACCGCAGCGTATAACAGTCTCGGAAGTAGAACTATTTGGTAGAGCCAGAGCATCATTTTAGGATTGAGTCCCCATGTCCTGCCCACAGCTCTCCTGCATGCCCACATAGAGGCAAACACTTTATTTCTCTGAGTACAGATATGTTCTTTCCAGCTGAGTTTATTATCCAGGAGGACACCCAGATATTTCACTCTGCTGGTGTAGTTAATCTCCGAGCCATTTAGCTTCAGAGGTTGGATCTTTTCCAGTTTATAATTTCTGGTGAAAACCAGGATTGTTGTTTTGGCTGGATTTACCGATAGGCCAGTTACCCTGCACCAGTCCTCAATGATATTGAAGGCTGTTGCCATCAGGTCCCTTAGCACCCTCAGAAATCCGCCTTTCACAACAACTGCCACATCATCGGCGAAACCGATGACGTGGAAGCCGGCCTCACTTAGTTGATTTAGAAGTCCATCTACAACCAGGTTCCATAGCAGGGGCGAGAGAACTCCCCCCTGCGGACAGCCCCTAGTCGGACGTCCCTCCACACATGCCCTCCCATGTCCTGCCGACAGTCTTCTGCTTTTCAGCATGTTTTGTGTCCAAGCAATGATAGTCTTGGACACCTGTCGTTCTTCCATGGCTTTTTCTATAGCCGGATTCGAAGTGCTATCAAAAGCCCCCTCAATATCCAGAAAGGCGCCTATGGCAAAACCCTTGACCGCCAGTTGTCCCTCAATCAGTCCCACCAGGTGATGTAAGGCGGTATCTGTTGATCTTCCCTCCCTGTATGCATATTGACAGGGGGAGAGGGGTCTGTCAGCCAAGGGCCCGGCCTTGATGTGTCTATCCACCAGCCTCTCCAGGGTCTTCAGGATGAAGGATGTGAGGCTTATAGGATGGAAGTCTTTTGGTTTTATATAACCGGTTTTTCCCGGCTTGGGAATGAATACTATCCTAGTCTCATTCCACACACTAGGGACATGTTTCAGGGCTATACTAGCTCTGAGTATCTTGGTTAGGGGTCCCGTGATAGTCTCTATCCCTTCCTGTAATAGGGCTGGGTAGATCCCGTCTGGTCCCGGTGCCTTGAAGGGTTCAAAGGTTTTGATGGCCCACTTGACCCCCCAGGGCTGCACTACTTTATTTGCCAATGCCCAATCATGGGTTTCGTAGACATCCCTCTGATTTTGCATTGTTTCTTTATCTCTCTCCTGGGCCTGTATGAAGCCTGGAAAGTGGGTGTTCATTAGGAGTTTCAGAGTCTCTCCCATGGTTTCCGTGTGGCTGCCATCTGGTGCCTGTAGGCTCCCTAGATATGGAGTCTTGTTTGTTCCAAGGATTTTTGCCAGCCTAGAGGTCTCCGATTGACTCTCCACATTGCTTGTGAAAGCCCTCCAGCAGTCCTCTTTGGCTGCCTTTATTGCCTTGTTGTAATCTGCGAGCAAGCCTCTGTAAGTTTTCCATGCGTCTTCCTTACGGGGGCCCGCTCTCATGTTCTTAGCTTTGTTAAAAGCTTTTCTAGCTTTGCCCCTCAGCCCACCGAGCCTCTCTGACCACCAAGGAGTCTCAGTGGGCTGCCCTTTCGGGATAAGCTTGCAGTTTGTCTCGAAGGAGTCCATGATGGCCTGGTTTAGGGCAATCGAAGCCTCCTCCAGCTGCTTTTTGTTGTTAAATCTGAGGATGATATCCCTGAGATTGTCAGATAGACTCTCTCGGTAATTTCCCCAGTTTGTTCGTCTTGGGTTTCTCACCCATTCCGTTTCTTTCACTGTGTGGATGGACATTCTTATGGTTTGATGATCGGACGCTGAGAGGTCCTTTGAGACCCTCCAGTCCCCAATCATGTCTGCCACTCTATCCGTCCCCAGAGTGATATCTATGACCTCCTGTCGTCTCCGATCTATGAAGGTAGGTTCTGACTCCCTATTAAAGATATTTAGACCGGCCCCCATTGTGAATTCCTGGAGGCTATCCCCCCTGCCGTTAATGCCGGTGCTCCCCCATGCTACATGGTGCGAATTGGCATCACAACGTAGCAGGAGTTCAAGTCCCTTTTCCTTCACATGGTTGCATAGGTCCTTTACTTTTTTCGAAGGAGGTGGTTCAGCCGAGTCATAGGGCATGTGAACTGACCCTACAACCAAGCTCATTTCCTCGCCTTGTCCCAGGCCCAGATCCAATTGTGCCACAGCCAGGTCTCCCTCACTAGCCTGTGAACAGAAGAAAGAGTCTAGTCCTTTGATAACAATGCAAGATCTAATTTTCTCCTGAGTGTTTGCGTGATAGATTCTGCCACAACCACTGAGGCCCTTAATAGCATTGTCCACTATCCATGGTTCCTGGATCATGTCTATGACAGTCTGCATCCCAGCTAATAGCCTGACTAGAGTAGCCGAGGCTGCTTTGCTGTGATGCAAATTTATCTGTACAATGTGCACCCGGGTTGCAGCCATAATGATGACTACTTTCCTGGTACCTCTATGTACCCTTCTTCTGACTTTCACCACGGTCTTTCGCAAGCAGCTTGACAGTAGCTTTTTGAATCCCGCAGTGCAGTCTGAAGTTGCAGGCTTTCAGAACAGAGAGTGATCGGTCGTCTATCAGCGCAACGAAGTGGGCACTTTTCGCGTCCCTACTCTCACTGCCCCGAGCGACAACCCACTCTCTGGCCTGCAGTCCTGCATTTTGTTTCTCAAGGAAGCACAGTGCTTCTTGAGCGGTTAGATCTGGGTCTTCCACGTGTAGTACAACTCTGTGCTTCTTCGGAAGCTCCAAGGCTGCGACCACACGTACAGTAAGTCCAGCTATTTTGTTTTCGGGGAAAAGGCTTTTCAGCCAATATCCCGTTTCCTCGTCAGTGCAGCACACCATTGCCACACCTTCTCTTTCCCAGACACCGTTGAAGGTGGGTGCTTTCACCCCGTCAGGTAACGCCAGAATGGCCCTCTTCAGGAGTTTCTTCACCTCCGTTACCTCTTCAGTGCCCAGTTTCTGATCCGGATATGACTCCGGCATAACTGCAAACTTGAATGAGCTCGTAGTGTTCTGAGCATATGTGCCCTGATCCTGCGTTCTCATTCTTTTTTCTTTCGGTCTGACTGAAGGGCTTGGCGTAGTACATCGGTACTAGACTGGTCAGCCTTGTCAGACTTCGTGTGTTCGCCATCGCTGGCCCGACCCGAAGTTGCTTTTTCAATATTAAGATTTTTTAGATTGGTTTCCATTTTAGTCCCACGAGTACGGCGGTTAAGTGTTTTCACCTGGTGCATTGCCGCGATTGCCCCGGGCTTGGCTTGTCTCGGGTGGGTTACACCCAAGACTATTCTCAGAGGTCGCCCAGGTTTATGAGAGGCACCGTTAGCGACACAGCTCCCCCTGTGCCACGCATCCTTAGGCACGGTATGGCCGAGGCCATGGCTTACGCCGCTCACACATATGGATTGGGTGAACTCCTCTTAGCGACCGCGGACAGCGGTAGTCCTTAAGACCTCCACCGCCCGCGACCGAGCCCCCTCACTACGACAAAGTGGGAACTTAGTAGAGCCCCCCTCTACTGGAACCCCCCCCCGGGTTCCCTGTTTAGTTTCGAATAATATGTGCCACTTTCGTGTCCTCATATTATCCGGATCAACAGAGGAATTTCATAACGTTATTTCGGGGCATAACATCCCTCCCTGCCAGGGAAGAAAATTTCTACCCTTAGAAATTTTCTCCTTCAACCCTAACTCATCGATACAATACATGATTAACTCCTTACATTAACATTTCACAATTGATTTAATTTTTTTGATGGTATTCCGAAGTTCACTTTTTCCCTCCTGGGCGCTGGTCATGGTTTCCGACACCAGCAGTAAAGGGTCAGTCCTAGGATGAGCGTGTGAGAAATTCTCGCTAGTTGAATTTCCCCTATATTCTATCTAGATTCCTCTTCTCAGCTTCACATGTAGTCCTTGCACATGTAGTCCTTCCAATTCCTATATATTCCCTGCAACGTTGGTCAGTTGAACGTCACTTAAGTTGAATTCCTGTTGCTCTAATTGAGTGGCGGTGTCGTCATCCAATTTCAAATTCAATCTAGGGTGAACGTGAGCACTGCACATCACTTCACGTGATTTCCGGCCCCTTATAGTGGAGTCGGAAGCAACTATCTCACAGAAGTCTTTGACTCGCACGATTCCTGAGTCCTCCAAAGTATCCCGTACTTCCTTATCACCACAGGTGACTATTACTCCCTCAGGTTTTGGAGTTACATAGAATCATGCGTTGTCTTTCCTCATTTTTATTAGGGTAAGCCCTTGACGCCGAAGGTGTTTCACCACGCAAGTGTCGGGCATCTTCTCTGACCCCGTATACATCGGCACCTCACACGGACTTGTATCTTTTACCTTTTGCACAGGAAAAGATTCGGTGTATGAGTATTGTTCGTGAATTCGCTTGCAACGTTTTAATTGTTCTTGGATCATCGGCACGTATTGCTGCGTCGCTCCGTGTATCACCATCAGTTCGTTTTTCGCCTCCAAGTATGAGTGGTACCCGTTCGATGTCCGCACAGGAATTACATGCATCACCAAGACGTCGAATGCTTGGAATTTAACCAGTGGTATTTCTACCAGGGTAATAATTTTCAAACCGGAGGTATATACGTAGACAGTGGAAACCTTCTGCAGTTGATACATTCCGCCTATTTCGAGCTCAAAGGAGAAACTTAAACCCTTTGGTAATTGCGCAGTTTTGAGAAGGGCAACTAAACCTTTCTCCGTGAACACCTCTGTATCCAACACCAACCCTCTGGAGTCAGTCAGCAGTCTTTTGATTTTCGCAGCATCCCTGTTCAGTCCAGTGTAGATGGTCTCTAATATGATGAGATGTTCATCTACGTTTATTTTATTCATTATCTCTGCGTTTGCCCGATTTATCTCGCTCACAGCCTCTTTCATGGATTGCATCAAAATCCCTTCATTCTTTTTAATCATCTCCTCAGTATGCCCTAACTGATAGAGGGTTGAATTTATTATTTCCAGCTGCTTTGCTGAACTTTTAAAAGTCCCTTCGACACCATCCTCTAGGTGTTGGAGTCTCTCGTTGATCACCTGCGCGTCCTGGGCATCCATGGTACCAAACAGTGACTTGGCGATAGTCCTTAGGCCATCTATGAGCCCTCATCGCTTTTTCTTTGATTCGTTAGAACTCAACATCCCAAGGATTACGTCCTTTGTTTCCGCAAATTCCTCAATCCATTGTTCTATGAGGAGTTTGAAATTATCTTCGCTTTTTCCAGCCCTACGAGAGAGTTCCTTAGCCAGATAAAGATGTCGATGAATCTGATCGGCCTTTGACAACCAGGGTGAAATATCCATAGACGCCACTATGCTCCATATTTGGTTAGACAGATACAACCTCCCGATAGGTTCAAAATGTATTCCAGGAGTATAAATGAATTTTTCAAACTCATGCCGAACTTTAACTATCATGCTTCCTAGCATGAGCGCCATCCAGAGAATTGCGAAACCCATTCGTTTTCGAGGTTTTGCAAAATCAAAGGTGGTTGAACCGAAGGCGTTCGTTGACTCCAAGAAATTTAGACATGAAAGCAGCCGCTATATGGCTATATGTGCCGACGCTGCACCCTTATATATAAAAGTGCTCGTCGCCCCCACCTGGTCACAGTTCCTTTCAAAGTTTTGAGTGAAGAGGTGATAATAAACCAAATCATCAAGATGGATCCAAGGAAGTGCTTCGAGTGTGAACTGGTTGGACATGTCTCTAGTAACTGTCCCTTCACCGCCTCCGGAACGTCATCCAACTGTGGTATTTGCAAGAGATCTCGTCGAATAGGATTTCGCCCATCACCATCTGTCCCTGAAGCTCCAAGAAGATGCGTTAAGTGCGACAAGCTTGGACATCTCGCTCGTCACTGCCCACTGCGTACCAGCATCCGTACTTATCGACTAAGATCTTCGCTTCGAAGTGTGTGGGAATGGCTCGGTCCTCCCGTTTCTCGTCCGAAACGCTCCGTCAAGAAATACCCGTATTTGAAGCATTCGGTGGATGCATTCATATTTGGATATCTGGTAAGTCCAAATACCTCTGCTATTACCATGCTACCCTGTTCCTTTTCGACTCTCCAAACCTCTGTTTCTCCTAATTTCCTTCTATTCTTTGATTCTTCCAGTGCGACCAATATCCTCAATATCTTGGGTATGTGAATCTGAAGTTCAAGGAGAAGGTCCAGCAATGGAGAATGCGTAATAGCAGGGCTCTTAACGCTCTTTGGGATCTCACAGTACGCTCCGATGTCGAGACCGGCGTAGCGGATGTCTTCAATCTCCGTGGTCTCTTCAATGAAGCTCCAGTGCCTCAGCCCTGTCACCAAAAAAAAAATTCATAACAATAGCTGATTAAATAGCTAATAATAAATTGAAAATTGAAATTTAAATTTCACTATATAATACAAAAAATAATAATTCATCGATTAACTAGGCCACAAGTGAGGTCACCAAATTCCTCACGCGGTAATATATAAAAAAAAATATCGATTGATCTCGAAATACTCGAGAATGCCGAGAAATGAGGGGAAAGGTATGCGAATCCCCCGTGAGAGTGAGAGAGCGAGAAAATGAACCCACCTGTATACGCATAACGTACGGCGGAAGGAAACGAAAATTAACTAAAACTAAACTCGCCGTAGCGGAAAATCGGTAGAGTCAATTTTCAAAAAACCAAAGCCAACTAGCTCGAGAAGGTCTCGCAAAGCCCATGAAACCAAAATTGTAATTTTGGGATCATTGGAAACCACTCCGGATTAATTTACATCCGGAGGAAAATTTAAACGAAGCAACTAACCTAACTAGGATTTAAACTTACGGGAAGCGAGAGCCACCACTCGTAGGCGCGTCAGCGGGGTGCCGCGAGAGGAAAAACTCTACGCAATTTTTACGTAGGATGAAACAGAGATACTCCTCGCCCTAGGAGCGAGGGAGAAGGAAATAGCCCAAGTCGAAAATCGTCAGATTTCGACTGGGAAACGACGCAGAAATTCCACTACCGACCAAACACACTCACTGAACTCGAAAATCATCTCAAAGATGACCGGGATAATCCGGAAGGCGCGAGAACTCGGTACCGACCCGATATGGGTGGAATCGCCGATCCAAATATCAGAAGGACACCCGGATAAAAATCCGGGATAAGGGATAATGCCCAAGAAAATGCCAAAAAATGCCCAATCAGGGCCACTAAATACTACTAGAGGGGTGATCAACCACTGCACGTGGCTGAGGGCCACGCGAGGGATACCGCCATAAAGGGGAAACGACGCATCCAGAAATGGCTCGAAATTAGAGAGAAAAATTCCAGAAAACTCACCATATTTCGATGTTTAAGGGTCCTCTTCCCTTTACGGACCATCTGTTGGTCCTCACAGCTTCTCAAAAGGACACAATAATCCGAGTTGCACAATTGCGTTGTGTGGGTACACAGAAGTTCATACGCGACTACTGATTGATGACGGTCAACGCGGAACTGATTTTGGAGGTCAGTGCTGCGACACCCCGGGCCCGCGAGACTTCCGTCCAACCGAGCTGCGCTCTGATTGGTGGAGATGTTTTCTCCTCAGAGGTGTAAGCCTCGAGGGAGCCACCGAATTAATTCGGGGAGAGCAAAGGCGTAGCTATCTAAAAATCTAAATTAATATTTCCTAACATTTTAATTCAACAAAGCTCAGCTACTAAATAATTTAAAAGAACTGAACCGAACTGATGGACGTTCGGATAATTACGAAAGGCTTTTGGCGCCTCCCACGGATCGGTTCTCCGGAATTCACGGGGTTAAAAGACCGATATTCCTAGCTAATTCTTCTAATTTTCCAAAACTCTAAGCAACCTGGCAATTCACGGGATACAAGGGTTGCAATTGTTCCCTGTGACTTTCCACCGAAAAACTAAAACGTAACCAGTTAACCACCGTAAAATCCATTATAATTTAGAGCGCCGGCATTTCAGCCGGACCTAATCGATTTCCCGTAGGATTAACAACCGGATGACTCGATATATTGGTCCTTCTTCGCGATGTTTACGGGCCCTCAAAAACGCGTAATTAACAGATCTTGCCTAAAAAATTATACTTTACACCCAATCCCAAAACTCCAAAACTCTAAAAATTCACCACGCCATAGCGGGAACTCTAAACCTAAAATTCTCCATCGGAGTGGGAAATACTAGACTCCAAAATCCTCCATCGAAACGGGAAAAACTAAGCTCAGAATCCTCCATCGAAATGGGAAGGTCTAGACTCAACTCCATTCAAAATGGGTCACCGGAGTGGGAAACCTTTAAAAGTCCAAAAATCTCCCTCAGAGTGGGAAATAGAAATCTCTCTCTCACCCTTATTATTTATCCACGGATTGGCTTTTCCTGTCGTGAGGGAAGTTGTTTTCAGGTCTCGCTGGTGTTTCTAACGGACATCCGCACATGTTCGTTATAGTTGGTAATTCAGCGCGCCTTCCAAAAATCAGCTGAAAAGGCATCATTTTTCTAGCCGTGTGGGAAGTGGTGTTATACGCAAACATCGCGTATGGTAGCCACGTATCCCAATCCGTCTGATCCTCTTGGATGAAGCCTTGCAGATACTTCGCTAGAGCGCGATGCGACCTCTCAACGATGCCATTAGTTTGTGGATGGTAAGCCGTTGTCTAAATCTTTTTAATTCTGAGAAGTTTGCAGACATTCTTAAATATTTCCCCCACGAAATTCGATCCTGAATCTGTGAGTAATTTCTGCGGTGTACCATATTCGCATATTGTTTTTTCGACGAACGCACGTCCGATTGTATTGTCCTCTTGATCAGGGAGAGGTACAGCCTTGCTGAATTTTGTAAGAGCATCCTGGAATGTCAAGATGTACTTGTTCCCAGCATTCGTGACGGACAATGCCCGATGTCCATAGCGCATTGCTCGAATGCTGCTTCAGGGCTCTCTCCGACTATCATGGGTACTTTCGTGGCTTTTCCCAGCTTGTTTAGTTGATATTCCTCACAGCTTCCCACGTATTTCTCCACATCAGATTTAATCCCCTTCCAGTAATATTTTTGCTTCAGTTCAGCGTACATACGTTTTACACCAGGATGATCAGCAATCGGCGTGTTGTAATATTCTCGCAGTATTTCCGGAATTTCGTCGTCAGCAGGTGTAATGACCCCGCCGTCAGAGTCCAAGTTCATCGCACCCGTCTCAGCTTTTGCCTGCGCTCGAGTTACGACATTTATTCGACTCAATGCATTAGCGTTGGTATTTAATTTACCGGGTTTGTGTACCACCTCGTATTCATACTCTTCTAATTTGATTCGCCAATGTACAAGCCTTGATCCTGGGTCCTTAATGTCGAATAAACACCTTAAGGGCCTGTGATCGGTAACTACAATGAACTTACGTCCATATAAATAGGGTCGAAAGTGATAAGCACGCCATACAATGGCCAAAAGTTTCTTTTCTATGGTGCTGTAGTTCTGTTCTGCGTTATTTAGGGTTCTACTGGCATCGGCAATTGGTAAATCCTTGCCTATTTCCCCCTGCGATAGTACAGCACCTATGGCTTTGTTCGACGCATCTGTGGTTAGTAGAAACGGCTTCTCGAAATTTGGATATTGCAGTACCGGTGCTGTTGTCAGAGCCCCCTTTAGAGTCTCGAAGGCGCTCTGTTTCCTTTTTCCCCAGGTTCAAGTTACGTCTTTTTTCAGCAACTCAGATAAGGGTTTAGTAATTTTTGAAAAATCCTTGATGAATTTCCGGTAATACCCTGCTAATCCTAAGAAGGACATGATTTCCTTCTCATGCTGTGGTACTGGAAAATTTAATACTCCCTCTATCTTACTAGGATCTGTCTTGATACCATCCTTGGTGATGATGTGCCCCAAATACACAACTTCTTTCCTTAAGAAATTGCATTTATCAGATTGAAGTCTCAGGTTTGCATCCTTCAGGCACTGCAGAACTTCTCTCAGCCTTTTGTTATGTTCCCCTAGGTTCGGTCCAAAAATCACGATGTCCTCCAGATAGACAAAACACGGAATTCCCTGAACTCCAGCGAAGACAGAATTCATGAGCCTTTGGAATGTTGCAGGCCCGCCCTTAACTCCGAAAGGCAATCTACAGAACTCATAGTGTCCATACGGTGTTCAAAAGGCAGTTTTACACTTATCCTCTTCTTTTACAGGGATTTGATGAAACCCTAAGGCTAAATCCAGAGTTGAAAAATATTTGGCATTTCCCAATCGATCCAGTATATCGGAAATATTTGGAAATGGGAATGAATCACCAACCGTGACTTCATTCAGGCGTCGAAAATCCACCACGACGCGAAATTTCATCTTCCCTGACGCATCCATTTTTTTCGGAACGACGAGTAAAGGCGCATTCCACTGGCTTTTGCTTGGACGCACAATTCCATTGTTCAACATCTCCTTAACCTGACGATCAACTTCTCCCGTCTGTGACTGCGGTAAACGATGAGGTCTAACATTGATCGGTGCTGTCCCTGGTTTCAATGGGATCTCATGCTCCAGATGGTCAGTAACTCCGGGAGGATCTCCTGGTAGTGGTACAATTGAGTTGTATTCCTCTAATACTTCCAGAATATTTCTCCTCCTCATTCAGGTGGTCAATTCTCAAGTTTTCGTGCAGTAATTTGATGCGGTCTTTCACCTCGCCTTTCTCTGCATTCTTCAGCATCATAATTATTTCCTCCGATGGTAATTGCTCCAGTTTAACAGTCGGTAAATTGATGAACACATCGCTGTCGTTTGTATTCACCATTTCAACGAGCGCTTGACCGTCCACTGCTTTCGTCAGGCATTCTCTCATGAGAACGCCTTTCGTCAGCTGTTTTTTCCGGACGATACCAGTTTTCATACTCTGTGTGGGTAGTTGAAGTAATACCTCACTTCTAGCTTTGATTTTTGTTGGTGCTCTATCCTTGAACAGGTTGAAAGGATGTCCATTGATCGCCAATGTTTTCCCACGGACTGTTTCCACCTTCAGACTAGGTGAAAACAAAAAATCTTCGCCTAGAATTCCTCCGATGCAAGGAAAAGTTTCAGGAACGACCTGAAACGTATGTCCCAGGTTCCTCTTCCCAATTCCCAAATAAAGAATAAACTCACCCAGAATGTAGCCACGGTGTAGCCGTGTAGCCCAGGCCCTGGCTACACCCAGGTGTACCCCAGGGTGTAGCCACAGTCATGATTCGATATCGCCCTTAGGATTCGGCTCCCCGAGGTAACTTCGATTCCCTTCGCCAGCTTGTCCACCCTCACTAGGGAAGTCTTTGCTCCGGAATCCGCCAAGAACATAGTAGGCAACTTCAGCTCCTCTGCAATGAGTAAAATCTGCGATTTTATTTTTCCCGGTTGCACTGGTTTTATCATTGCCTTATTGTTCCCTTGAAAACCTTCTCCTTGCTTCCGTGTAGGCTTCATGGTTATGACCTGATAGGCTCCCACAGGCAACGCCTTCTCCTCGTCTAATTTGTCGACTCTTTTCTTTGAATTCAGGTCATTATTATTACTACCCGTATTATTATTCTGCTTTGTATTTAAAGAATGAGGCTTTATGAGCTCCGCAGGAATTTTCTGCGTCAGGTATTCCCAATCTTTTCTTCAGTTTACGGCAATCAGTAGTCTCATGACCTGCATATCGGCAATATTTACAAACAGTACCGAATGCGTTGACGCTACCGCCTGCTTTGTCGCAACTGGCAACGATTTACGTTGACCTGCCTGCGAATTACGACAGTCTTTCGCAACATGACCGGATTGTACGGAGTTGAAACAATTTCCAGTGGACTGCCGACCCATCGAAGCTCTATTCCCGCGAGTGAAATTGCTCTGAGGTACTACAAAACTCCCATTTTTTCCCTTATGAGGACGAGACGGTTTTCTCCAATTCTATGGCCCCTGCACAAGACTCGTGGAGTATTTTAAAATTATGTGCTCGCACCAAAATCTGTAACTACCCCCGTAATCCTTGCTCAAACATAAGTTTAGCCAGGGACATCAGGACTTTTTTAGTGGCTATTTTCTCCCCCTCAGTGACTTCAGCGTGCAAACCAAGTAAGCCATTCCATAAATCGAGAGTGACTTCCTCCGTGCGGGCTACATATTTAGAGCCACTTTCATTCTCCTTTTGCTGTATCCTGCTAAATTCTGCCTGAAGCCCAACGAGACTTTTTGTTTTCTCAAAAAGTGATTGTAATTCGTTTTTAAGCTGTTCAAATGATGTGATAGTTCGGTACTTTAATTGCTTCATAGCGGCACCTTCAAGTTTACTTCCCAGAATCCCTTCTAGAAGAGAATCTTGAAGTTCTGGATATATCAATTTCCTAGCGGCTTCCACTGATTTGAAAAAAGCATCTAATTTATCTGCATTTTATCCAGCGAAATTACATACCATTTGAAGCGCACCCTTCAGATCAAGATGTGCCCTCACTGGGTCTCGGTTGTGCCGGATATTTTGCTCCGCCCAGGCATCTGCCAAAAGATTTCTAACCTCATTTCTTTCTTGTTCAGCCTCCTCCCGACGACGCCGCTCAGAATCAAGGAGGCATTGCATTTCCCTCTGTTTATTTCCTATTTCCAGATCTGCCAAACTCTCGTGCAAACCCACTATTTTTTCCCGCAGCTCGTCGACACGTCGCAGCGGTCGTACCCCGTCGGGATGTTGTCCTGGCCCACGGCGTTCGCCCTCGGGAGGTGGAATGAATCCTCCCGCCGTGAATGTTCCCGCACGATATAAAACATTACTTGGTATGGAATATTCATGTCTAGACGTTCCATTGGTTGCCCCCTCCTCCTGAATCTCCTCAATTTCATCGAAGGCATTTCCAGGTAGCTTTGGAGGATTTCTAGAAGGAGTCCTTTGATTTCCTCCCCCGTTTTCTCGCGTGCTGTTAGCCAGTCGCTCCCCAGGTAATTCCTCTGGCAAAGCGTCCTCTTCCTGATGGACGTTAACCCTAACCTGCTGCTCATTACCTTATCGCACGGAAATCACAATACGAATGTCCACGTCGAAAAACAAATGAGTCGTGAGCGAGCTCATTTGTTTCCCAAAAGAACTTTTTTGTTTTTGCTTCCGAATGGAAGCTTTGTAATCGCAATTTTTTTCGATTCTCTAATTTTGCTTGGATATGACTCAGGGTGATCTGAAACGTCGACATTTGATATTTTTAGCAAATGTATGTATGTATGTGTGTGCATGTGTGTGTGTGCATGCGCATTTGTCCAGAACGTCATCAATAACTCTGAAACTGTCTTTACGAAAAATCTGAAATTTTGGCTCATAATAGGTCCTAATGGGAGACAGACATGTGCAAAATTTCAGCCTGATCGACTAAGTGGTTCCTGAGATATAGCATTTTCTCAAAAATGGTTTTTCACGAATATCTCATCAACGGCTTTATCAATTAAAATTTTTTTTATCCGAAAATCTTTGTTTTGATAATACCTATCTTTTTGTATCAAAACCTAATGAATCCACTACGGAGAATGGGTTTTTTTTTCTATTTTTTCACTTTTTTCAAAAAATCGCTTGTATCCACGATAACTCAAAAAATATTTGAGATAAAAACTTCAAACTTCGTATGATTATAGCGCCGTTGGTAACGAAGGCTGGTATTGTCAGTGAGCGAAATCGGCCCAGTAGTTCATGAGATATTTAACTTTATAATCGAAAATTCTTCCTTTAATATCTCAAAAACTACTTGACCAAATGCATTCTGCTTGCTCTCAAAATTTTCGACTGAGTGGTGGCTATCGATGCAAATCAAAATATAGGTACCATTCAATTGAAAGTTTTCGAGATATTTCAATTTTTCTCTTTTTTTGAGATCAGATTCCTATTTTCGACTGTGAAGTGGTTTAGACTTCTATTAACGCTGTCAAATTCATCATTCATATCAGGTTGGTGTCTGGTTATTGAATTATATGGTCCTGATCATGAATGTAACGCGTGGTCAAGACAGGCCCTGAACCGGGCACCTGTGTGGGATCTTATACGGACATCCTAGCCCCGACCTGATTCGGGGAACTACATCAGGTCCATGCTGAGTTAACTTATACGGTCCTAATTGAAAATGTAATGTGTTGTCGAGTCAACGACTACTAATCCGCCGCGATAACAAAAGTATAAGTGATTAGATTATTAATGTTTACCATAGAATGGTTAATAAATAACTCGGAGGCATTGAAAATTGAGTCATTCCAAACTAGGAGAAGTGGAATATTTTTCAAAAACCATTCACTACTTCATTTCCCACAAAAGTCCTCAACTTGNAAAACCATTCACTACTTTATTTCCCACAAAAGTCCTCAACTTGTTTATCTTGTGAAACGGTTAAACAGTTTTCCCGTTGAAACGTAAAATAGATGACATCGTGGCCAGTGATGAGTGATGAGGTTATGTGACTGGAGCGCATTTTGAGAGAGAACTGAAGAGGAATTTACACATACACTGAACTAAAATATTCCACAAAATTTCACACAAAATTTTTCAACATTTTCTGTTCTCTCGAATATCACCGTCAATGCAGAAATTATAATTGTTTTAGTTGTCGGTTAGAATGCGGAGGTAAACAGTCTACAGTGGCTGGGGAGCCAATGTTACCAACTCGCCTCACCCAAATTTTCTAGTGGGTGACGTTGCCTCTGTTGCGGACTGAATTTTTATTATTTTAACAATTATTAAATACAATTATAAAAATCTTCTAATGTAATTGACGTATTGCCATGATGAATATATGATATTAAAAAAATTTTAATCCCAGTAAAGTCGCCAAATAGCACCTCAACGAGGTAATTGAAAACTCGATTTTTTCGTGTTCAGGGATTGTCACACTTACGAAAGTCATATCCCTCCACACCCACACACCCCCCCGCTACGGTGCATGTAGAAAATCCTTAAGATAGCGATTCCGAAAACTATTTTTTTTCTCAATATCACGAAAACTACTGCATCAAATGAAGTTTTTTGGTGTCAAAATATTCCTTATGATAATATCTATCTAATCGGACCATAATATGCCTAGCCAACTATTGCGAGTCGCCCAGTAATTGACATTTTTCATGTTTGTAATAAAATTGATGTGAACACGACAACGCTTGAAAAAATTGAGATAGGAAGTTGAAATTTGATAGGATTCTAGCTCTTCCTATACTATCGGCTGGGATTTCAGATGGGCGAAATCGAATTAGTAGTTTTAAAGATATTCAATTTTTTGTATAAAACTATATTGTTCAATACCTGAAAAATTATTCATCCGGTATAAAGTTTTTTTTTCAAAATATTCATCTTGATGTCTCCTATCTAGTTCTTTCAAAATATATAGACCCATTCCTGCAAAGTTTACGAGATATTGGCGTTTTTCCATTTCTTTTGCCTCAAAGTTGTTTTAACGCAGTGATGCCAGATGGGAATTCCCACACGCTCCCCACTCCTCTCGGGTAATAGTGCGCAGCCTTTAGGGCGCAGTCGGCCCGGCGCGACGTTTGAATATTTGATTTGCGGCATGGCTCGTTATTTTATTAGCGTGTCATTTCGTGCAAGTCACAAGGGCAATGAGGGCCATGAGGAGAATGTCAAATTTCTCGAGGCCCACGAGGGTCACGAAGAGAAAGTCAAGGTTCATGAGGGTCACGAAGGGCAACGAGGGTGACAAGGGCAACGAGGGCAACGAGGACCAAGAGGGCAACAAAGACCACGAGGGAAGCGAGGGGAAAGTCAGATTTCATGCGGGTCACAAGGGTCATTAGGGCCACGAGGAGAATGTTGAAATTCTCGAGGCGCACAAGGGTGATAAGGGCAACGAGGACAACAAGGACCACGAGGGCAGCGAGGAGAAGGTCAGATTTCATGTGGGTTACGAAGGGTAATGGGGGTCACGAGGAGAATGTCGAAACTCTCGGGGCCCACGAGGGCGACGAGGGTCCCGAGGGTGATAAGAGCAACGAGGGGAAATTAAGATTTTATGTGGGTCACCAGGGTAATGAGGGCCACGAGGAGAATGTGGAAATTCTCGAGGCCCATGAGGGCAAAGAGGGAATCGAGGGTCACAAGGGCAACGAGGGCCACGGGGTAAGAAGATTTCACGTAAGTCACAAGGGTAATGAGGGCCATGAAGAGAGTCTCCAAGCCCACGAGGGTCACTATCAATGAATAATTAATCGATGTAGATTAAAAATGAGACTGAAATTTTACCTTGAAAAAAAAAAAATTGGGAAAAAAAATATGAGTGGGAATCGAACGTGGATCCCCAGCGTTGTAGCTGCGGTACGTAACCACTGCACCACTGCGCTATTGTGATATTATGAGTTTTCCAAAATGGTCAACATTCAGAAACGTCACAATTTCCTATTTTGTTATGAATAAACAAAATCAATCGGATTTTAAATGGTTGATGTTTCTTAGGGAAACGCCCTGTAACTGCAATTAATATTAAATCGTTTTAGACATTCGGAGTGGCTATTTACCCCGAATTTGTTCTATTGCGATTCGTAATTGATCATGTTATTAATATACTGTTAGGGTTATTTTATTAATATAATGTTTCGTAATTGAAACTTTATGTTCAAACGGTTTAATGAACTCTCTTTTGATTCGCTATTTTTTATTTCTGAATTGGAATAT
>NW_021681326.1:66867-104455 GCF_001412515.2 Diachasma alloeum
GTCAGATACGATCCTCCATGCAGTGTCACAATGTTGACTGTACAACTATTAAAATAACTTCCGATCATCTAGCGTTACATAACTCAAATAATTTATATCCAAAGCCGAGTCATAATTAGTATTTTGTTTATTCTATACGGGTTCGCTTCCTTCATCAACTCTTCATTTTGCCAGTATAACATCAACACTCTTCAGCCATTATAGTCAGAACAAGGATTTAATCGAAACTTGGGGGAATTTCCAGGATTCTACACAACATCAAAAACTATGCAACTAACCCTTTTTTATTTTACAGCCCTTCTTCAGCTCTCCAGAACACAAAAGTGGTTCTTTTCAGAACCCAGAAATGGTTCTTTTCAGAACCCAGAAATGGTTATTTTCAGAAACCACCGGCCCTTTTCAGGGCCACAAAATGATAAACGTGGAAAATTTAATAAAGCTAATGAATCTTGTTATATTTGCTAAATGTATTCTCTTGTACTGGAGACGATTGCACCCGCGATTTGCGGGAAATTGGATTTTCCTGTTGTTACCCTCGCAGTGTTTCACCCTTACCCTTGTGAATCTTACGGCATTTGATCCTCCCTTTCATGACTTTTAACCCTCATGACGTATTTCTGCGAATAAATTCTGAAATTTCGAATATTTCCTTTTCTATGTACAAATGATAAATATTGTGGGATTGAAAATTGAAAAAAATTATAAAATATTTAATGGAATTGCAATTTTCCGGTCGTTATAACGACAAAAATGCTTAAACACTATTAAAACTTAGGAAACTTTCTTATTAAATCTTAAAGTCCCTGAAATCTAATAAAAAATATAATAAAAAATAAAGTAGAATTTTGAAAATGAATAGGAAAATGCAATTTCGCAATAGGATAAGCAATTTCATAGACGAATTGATCCCAAACCGATTTCAAATTCACTTTCAATATTTTTATCAAACTTTTGCTCAATTTTTAAAGAATTTTTAACAGTAAACTGAGCTCTCCATTGTTATTAAATATTATTAATAACTAAAATGTTGAAAAAAATAATAATACCATCAATTTCATTCCTTTTAATTAATTAATTGACAGTTCCATCGTGGAATTTAATTTATCGGGTATTATTTACGGGCGTTGAGCCTGTGCGGTAGTGGCGGGGACCCGAGGAGTGCGCGAGGGAGCTGCGCACGAAATTCCCACGCGTGGGATTTTTCCCCTCATCTGGCATCACTGTTTTAACGTTCTATTACATGAGTGAAGGATGTGGTAAAGTTCCAAGATGTTGAGGACTAGTTAGTATCATCGCGTTGCACTTCTGTGTAAAATTTCAGATTGATCGATTCAATACTTTTTGAAATAGAGCAGTTGATGTAAAAAACGTTGTTCACATAAAATGACATATCGTTGTTCTATCATTGATTTTCACAGGGAAACATTTCTTAAAAATAGGGTCGTGTAGATATGCCTATCCCACTGGATAAAATCGAAATTTAATTCGCAATTTTAAAAGGTCAAACGTTTCGAGGAAACGTATTCAACAAAAATTGCCACTTTTCAATCAAAAAATGAAATTTCTGCGGATTCATCCGGAAGCTTACTACCAATGGAATTGGTAGAAATAAAAAATGAAAAAGGCAAATAACGCATCAAGTAACGGTTACATGCCTTCTGACAGAAAGGCTCGGTTCCCTGCTTGTTTCATTTGTTTTTCCGATTTTGTTAATTCTTTGATTCGATACACATCGTGAAAATGGTTCGATTCACGGCAGCGGAATACGCAGATATGGTGGCAGTTTATGGTGTTGCGGGGGGCAATGAGGCGGAAGCTGCTCGAATCTACGCGGAGCAGTTCCCAAATCATGTGGTGCCTGATCCACGTACCTTCAGAGATGCTTTTCAACGACTGAGCGAGGGTAACGTCCTCCCAAGGCACGGCGAAGGGCGCCCAAGACGAGCAGGTCACGTGGAGTTGGAGGAGGAAATTCTCGAGTGTGTCGAGGAATATCCAGGAATGTCCATCCGGGAAATCGCATCCGCATTACACACGGAACGTTCCACGGTTCATCGTGTGATGAAAAGTGAAGGTTTCCATCCATGGAAGTACACGCGTGTTCAGGAGCTGAAAGCGGAGGATTTGCTGAAACGTGTGGAGGTCTGCGAATGGCTCCTTGACAGAAGTCGCGATCCCGATTTCATACGCAACGTTTGCTGGACAGACGAGAAACTTTTCGTGAGAAAGGGGATCATCAATCAGCACAATGAGCATCATTCGGCTATTGAAAATCCTCGTCTCGCGAAAGAATCGAACTATCAGTATCGTTNCCACGACACTGTTGAGTTCCTCAAATGTGAGTGTTGTTGTCCCCAAAACTCTTCTAAGGTGATATTTTGTTGATTTGACGGCCGCTTCCCACTTGCCACCAAAATGGGGTGCTTGTGGTCGTGAAAAGCTCCATTGAGTCCCATTGGTGGCGAGAGCAGCCTGAACCTGCTGATTTTCTCTGGATGCTCGGTGATAGATCTTCTCTAGGNGACCAGGACATCTCGACGTAAATATTTTTTCTTTATCCTGCACTGCAAAAAATGGAAAAATGGCTCCGTGTTAATTTAACATTCATTCCCTGTCCACTCCGAACGGTGTCCCAGAAAATCGACACCATGGACGGTGTGGACTTTCTGGGACACCGTTTAGTATGAACGGGACAGGGAACCAATGCTAAATCAACACNTACGCAGGTAGTGGCATTGTCACTGTACATGACAGCTGGAATACCCCGCCTTCCGGTGAATCTCTTGTAGGCTCCGATGAAGGCGCCCGTTGTTTGTCTGGTGACTAACTCTAGGTGAACTGCTGATGTGCTGAAGCACACAAAAACTGCAATGTGCCTGACCCTGTACAACTGACCCTGGTTGTATATTCGTNGGTAACAGGTCGTCGGTGATGGTCCTGGTGACAGAGATATTTAGTTCCAGCACGATGGGGCTCCAGCTCATACGTGCGTGGCAGTAGTGGACCAGCTGAATGANTTTGTCTGGTGACTAACTCTAGGTGAACTGCTGATGTGCTGAAGCACACAAAAACTGCAATGTGCCTGACCCTGTACAACTGACCCTGGTTGTATATTCGTTGGTCTCCATTTCAGGATGGCGAATGGTCCTGCATAGTCTCCCCCTGTGTGGAGAAATGCTCTTGCTGGTGAGATTCTCGTTGCTGGTAGNTAGGGGTGGACGTCGCCATCCACCTGTGGCTTGGCCCCCCGGTCTCCAAACCTCACTCCACTAGATTTCTTCTTGTGGAGTAGTCTGGAGTCCCGGATATACCCTCACAATCCAAGACATCAGGAGGAGATGACTGCACTGCTGCACGCTGCAGTGGCCACTGTCACTCCCGAAGAGCTACAACGCATGAGGGAGAATCTTCTGAAGAGAGCAAGACTCTGCATTGCAGCTGGTGGAGGACACGTGGAAAATGTTCTTTAGGATCATGGAGAAAACTGTCCTTTTGAGGGCAATGATAAAAAACGGCTCTTTTCAGGGCCACCAAATGATAACGTTGGATTTCCATTCTTTCACGTGCAAAAATGGCCATGGCCGTAGCCAAATGTCAAATGTCACGAGGGTCACTTGATGGAAAGTCAAACTTCACAAGGGTCATTTGGGAGGGAAATCAAACGTTATAAGGGTCACTTGTGGGTGATCAAACGTTAGGAGGGTGCCTTGAGGGAGAGACAAACGTAAGGAGCCCGTACGGAAAACGGAATATATGTGAAATATATGTAAATTATATGCACATATATTTCGGCGAAAAATGCAATACATCAGATATATGCTGAATATATGCGAGCACATATATATTACCCATATATATTCGACATATATCTAACATATATGTAAGATATATTTTCGGCGAAAAATGCAATGTCACATATATGTCACGTATAATTATTTGCATATATTTTTTTTCCATGAGGGAGGGTCACTTGAAGAAACAATCAAACCTCACGAGGGTCACTTGGTGGAAAATGGAATTATTTTGATAGTCTGAGGCTCACAAGGCTCACGAGAATTACAAGTGGAAAAAGCCAATATAGGGACAATGGTGAAATTATGGATGTCTCATTTAACACCATGTGTATTGTGTAAGTAGCAACTTTGGAAATTGTTTCTGTTCTTGTCAAGCTTCTAGGCTATCTGAAATATTGCATCTCTTGAATTGTCAATAATTCAAATGTTCCCCGAAAACTATTGTGATTTTTCCCTAGTGACTTTTGTGACGTTTGACCATCCGCAAGTGACCCTTGTGAAGTTTGACTCTTCTCCAAATGACCCTCGTAACGTTTGACTCTACCCCAAGTGATTTTCGTGACGTTTGACTGTCCCCCAAGTGTCTCTTGTGACGTTTGATTCTCGCCTAAATGACTCTCGTGACGTTTGACCAGCCGCAAATGACCCTTATGACGTTTGACTCTCCCCCAAGGCACCCTTCTAACGTTTGACCATCGGCAAATGACCCCCGTGATGTTTGGCCATCCGCAAATGACTCTTGTGACGTTTGACTCTCCCCCAACTCACCCTCCTAACGTTTGACCATCCGCAAATGACCCTCGTGACGTTTGGCCATTCGCAAAAGACTCTTGTTACGTTTGACTTTCAGGGATAATGAATTAATGGTGATTCTAGTCCTGTTGAGCTTCTTCTGCATCATCGTCTGGAGGTTGCTCTGGAGGTGGTGGATCTGATGGCAGTAGGCAAAGCTTGGTGATTGGTCTGTCAAGCTCTGTGTAGATTGTTCTGCTGTTTTCTATGATTGGTGATCCATCTGCCTGCCTTGGTACTTCTGCTTTTGCGGTTCTTATAGTTGCGACTCTCGTTAGCCTATCTGCTCCTGGGCGTGTCACAATGACTCGTCCGATTGGCCATTGTGCTGGTGGATAATTTTCGTCGATCATCAGCACCATGTCGCCAACCTTGATGTTCTCTTCTCGATGTGTCCACTTATAGATTGCCTGATATCGTTGAAGACTCTCTTTGGCCCACCTGGACCAGAATTGTTGAGTTAGCTGCGTTACCAGGTTCCATCTCTGCAGTTTGCTGGAGTTCTTGTCGATGATTGATGGCTCTAGAATCAGTTGAAGAGGCTCACCTATCAGGAAGTGTCCTGGGGTGAGTACTTGGAGGTCGTCTGGGTCATCTGACATGGGACAGATTGGCCTGGAATTTAGGCAGGCCTCTATCTGGACCACGACACTGTTGAGTTCCTCAAATGTGAGTGTTGTTGTCCCCAAAACTCTTCTAAGGTGATATTTTGTTGATTTGACGGCCGCTTCCCACTTGCCACCAAAATGGGGTGCTTGTGGTCGTGAAAAGCTCCATTGAGTCCCATTGGTGGCGAGAGCAGCCTGAACCTGCTGATTTTCTCTGGATGCTCGGTGATAGATCTTCTCTAGGACCTCTGCTGCGCCTACGCAGGTAGTGGCATTGTCACTGTACATGACAGCTGGAATACCCCGCCTTCCGGTGAATCTCTTGTAGGCTCCGATGAAGGCGCCCGTTGTTTGTCTGGTGACTAACTCTAGGTGAACTGCTGATGTGCTGAAGCACACAAAAACTGCAATGTGCCTGACCCTGTACAACTGACCCTGGTTGTATATTCGTTGGTCTCCATTTCAGGATGGCGAATGGTCCTGCATAGTCTCCCCCTGTGTGGAGAAATGCTCTTGCTGGTGAGATTCTCGTTGCTGGTAGTTGACCCATCTGTTGCTGGGCCTGTCTTCCTCGGTGTCTGGTGCAGATGGCACAGCGTTGAATATATGCTCTAACTGTGCCTCTGCTGCCGATTATCCAGTACCTTTGACGTGTGTAGGCCAAGGTGAGTTGAGTTCCTCCGTGGAGTGTTTTGCGGTGACCTTCTTCGATGACTAGTGTGGTGAGGCGTGACTGGCGAGGCAAGATTATTGGGTGAATTTCATCTGGATTCAACTGCGAGTTCTTGAGGCGTCCCCCAAGTCTCATGATCCTTTCGTTGTCTAGTGTAGGTGTCAGCTTCGCTAGTTGATGATTTCTCGGTAGTTGGTGATTTTTCTGGAGTACTCGAATAGCTGGCCCAAAGTATTGATGTTGGGTTATCTTTACCCAAAATAACCTCGCGTCGTTGAGTTCTCTTGTTGTCAAGACAGGTCCCGGGGGCGTTGACTGCCTCCTGAATCTGTCGATAGCTCTGTTGACCGTAGCTGTTACGGCTAGCAATTTAGCCATCGTCTGATATCTGTTGAGTAGCTCTGCAATTTCGTTGATTTTAATTGCAACTGGATGTGCTGGTGCTGGTTTTGCTTCTCTGGCCACTTCTGGGATGTCCATTGCTGGAGCGTCGATTGATGATTGTGGCCATTCTTCAGGATCCTGATTGATCCACTCAGGTCCTGACCACCACAGTTGATGATCTTCTAGATGGCTCGGTGATATGCCTCTAGAGGCACAATCAGCTGGATTCTCCTTTCCACTGACATGTCTCCAGGTAGCGTTCGGGAGAGTTTCCTGGATCTTGACGACCCTGTTGTGGACGAAGCCCTTCCATCTAGATGCGTGGCTCCTGATCCAAGCTAGTGTTACTGAAGAATCAGACCAGAGATAGGTGTCTACCTGGTCGAGTTGGAGCATTTGTTTCGTTGATGCCACTAGCTGAGTCAGTAGAAGAGCCGCTGTGAGCTCTAGACGAGGGATGGTCATGCGCTTGAGTGGTGCTACCTTCGTCTTCGCACATGCCAGCCCTGTTGATGTTGAGTCGTTGATGGTTTTGGTGCGAATATATACCACTGCATTCGTGGCTAGCGATGAAGCGTCTGCAAATCCATGCATTTGGATGTTGAGTGTCTCTGTTGAAATTCTCAGCCATCTAGGTACAGTTACACTGTCTAGATCACTGAGATTCTCTCGGAATGTCTTCCAGCGTTGAACATACTCGTCCGGAAGAGGATCATCCCATTTTAATTTCAATCTCCAAAGATCTTGTAGGAGAATCTTTCTCTGGACGACAACTGGTGCGATAAATCCCAGTGGATCAAAGATCTGGGCTATTTCAGAAGAGACTACTCTCTTGGTGATTGTCGTCGCATTAAAGTCCTTTGATTTATACCGGAATGTATCGGTGGATTGATGCCAACACAATCCAAGTACCTTGGTGACTGACTCCTCAAACTGGATAATTTCTTCTTCAGTTGATAGGCCCAACTCATGCAGAGCCTCTGGACAATTTCTGTCCCACTTCTGTAGANCATTGAAGTCCTTTGATTTATACCGGAATGTATCGGTGGATTGATGCCAACACAATCCAAGTACCTTGGTGACTGACTCCTCAAACTGGATAATTTCTTCTTCAGTTGATAGGCCCAACTCATGCAGAGCCTCTGGACAATTTCTGTCCCACTTCTGTAGAGAGAAGCCTCCTGCATGGCAAAGCCCTTATAGTTGCGTTGCGTTCTCCTTGAGACCGTCTTCTGTCTCTGCACCGCCGTAAATGCCGTCAACGTAACGACCTCTGGTGAGTGTCTCTACTGCTGCTGAGAAGCGGTGCCCTTCATCTTCTGCTAGTTGTTGAAGAACACGTAACGACAACCATGGAGAACGATTTAGTCCATAAGTGACTGTCGTTAACTGGTATGTGACTGGTTGTTGATTCTCGTCGATCCGCAGGATTCTATGAAGATCCCAGTCATCTTGGTGAACTCGTATCTGACGGAACATCTTCACGATGTCCGTGCCAAACACGAGCCTGTGCCTCCTCATCCAAGTCAGGATAACCATGGCATCGTTCTGTAATTTTTCACCAGAATACAGTATATCGTTAAGTGACATACCTGATGAACTGGGGCTGCAGCCATTGAATACGACTCTCAGCTTCGTTGTGATGGCCACCTCTTTCAGTACCCCGTGATGTGGAAGATAGTAGGCTGGCACGGGTTCTGGAGTCTCTGGTGCTATTCTCATGTGCCCCAGTGCTGCGTACTCGTTGATGAACTCTCTGTATAACTGGGAGTATGCTTGATCTGTGTTGAGTCGACTCACGATCTATTTGNTTCGTGGCTAGCGATGAAGCGTCTGCAAATCCATGCATTTGGATGTTGAGTGTCTCTGTTGAAATTCTCAGCCATCTAGGTACAGTTACACTGTCTAGATCACTGAGATTCTCTCGGAATGTCTTCCAGCGTTGAACATACTCGTCCGGAAGAGGATCATCCCATTTTAATTTCAATCTCCAAAGATCTTGTAGGAGAATCTTTCTCTGGACGACAACTGGTGCGATAAATCCCAGTGGATCAAAGATCTGGGCTATTTCAGAAGAGACTACTCTCTTGGTGATTGTCGTCGCATTGAAGTCCTTTGATTTATACCGGAATGTATCGGTGGATTGATGCCAACACAATCCAAGTACCTTGGTGACTGACTCCTCAAACTGGATAATTTCTTCTTCAGTTGATAGGCCCAACTCATGCAGAGCCTCTGGACAATTTCTGTCCCACTTCTGTAGAGAGAAGCCTCCTGCATGGCAAAGCCCTTATAGTTGCGTTGCGTTCTCCTTGAGACCGTCTTCTGTCTCTGCACCGCCGTAAATGCCGTCAACGTAACGACCTCTGGTGAGTGTCTCTACTGCTGCTGAGAAGCGGTGCCCTTCATCTTCTGCTAGTTGTTGAAGAACACGTAACGACAACCATGGAGAACGATTTAGTCCATAAGTGACTGTCGTTAACTGGTATGTGACTGGTTGTTGATTCTCGTCGATCCGCAGGATTCTATGAAGATCCCAGTCATCTTGGTGAACTCGTATCTGACGGAACATCTTCACGATGTCCGTGCCAAACACGAGCCTGTGCCTCCTCATCCAAGTCAGGATAACCATGGCATCGTTCTGTAATTTTTCACCAGAATACAGTATATCGTTAAGTGACATACCTGATGAACTGGGGCTGCAGCCATTGAATACGACTCTCAGCTTCGTTGTGATGGCCACCTCTTTCAGTACCCCGTGATGTGGAAGATAGTAGGCTGGCACGGGTTCTGGAGTCTCTGGTGCTATTCTCATGTGCCCCAGTGCTGCGTACTCGTTGATGAACTCTCTGTATAACTGGGAGTATGCTTGATCTGTGTTGAGTCGACTCACGATCTATTTGAGTTGACGTGCTGCTTTGAATTTTGATTCTCCGAGCGTTGCGGCTGAAGTTTTGAGGGGCAGTCTCACGATGTATCGCCCGGTGTTGTCTCTGCTATGAGTTGCTCTAAAGTGCATCTCGCACTCGTGCTCATCTGGTGAAAGCTCTGATGTTGATGATCTCTCGTTTGGCAGTTCTTCCTGGACCCAAAATTTTTGGAGAAGCTCCAGAAGTTGTTCATTCGAAGATTCTCGTACAGCTGATAGAGATACCTTTATTGAACAATTTGTGCATTCGATTGGTCCGGATAGTATCCAACCGAATACTGTGCGTTGGCCAACTACTCTCGATTGCTCTGACTTGACAACTTCATCCATGATGATCCGCCCATAGTTGTCAGCCCCTAGTATGATGTCGATTGGTCCAGGCCTTAGATAATGGGGATCGGATAGCTGAAGATTCTGAAGTGAGCCGATCCTCGCTGATGAGCATGAGAATGACGGAATTATTGCGGTGAGCTTCTTTAGAATGTGGGCGTTGAGTTGCAGTTGATGAGTCCCGTGGCTCGCTTGTAGATTGACTGAGACTATTCCTCTGGTGTGTCCTGAATTAATTCCACCGATTTCCACTCGCTCTACTGTTGATGCTCTTCTCTGTAAATGCAGTTGATTAACTAATTGTTCGGAGATAAAAGATACCTCTGAACCATGGTCGATGAGTGCTCTGGCTTTTGTCATGAATCGTCTCCGTGATATTACTTTTACTCGTGCTGTTGCCAACAGCACTGACTGTTCATCTGCTTCTCCTTGGTGAATTTCGTGGTTGATGTTCGCTGCTTTCTCATTGATCATTTTGTTGTTGAAGTTCACTGCTACTGGTGATGATGTACTGGATTCTAGTGTTGAGGAATGAGCAATGAGATGGTGAGTGTGCTATTGAGGTTGAATTCATTCACTCACTGTTNCGCTTGATGTCAAGACGCTTCAACTGATTTGCCTGGCTTTGATCCGTTGAGCTGCTAATTGAATCCTTCTTCCTTGCCAGTTGACCCTTCAGCCGAGCAATGAGCATCAGGACTTGTCGTCTTGTCCTGGTGGCTCGTTCATGGATCACTTCGTTGACATACTCGTGATCAGGGGGAAGAAACTCGGCTAGATTGGCATAAATTTGAAAATATTCGCTCCATTCTGCCTCGATTATCCCCTTGTGCCCGTCTAATTCCTCTAGGGTAAGGTCCTCTTCGGTTTCAACGTCCTGCGGGGTCATGATAGATCTCCATCAGAGTCTCTACCTTAAACGTTAATAGTCTTAATTAACCTTCCTGTTGCATGGTGAGTGCTGTTTTTGAAGCTGTAGGCGTTGACTTTTGTTGAGCGGGCTCCTTTCATCCTGACGATCCACTTGGACTGTTGATTTCCTCAGGAGTGGTGATTGGCTTCGTTGTAACTGCTTCATTTTTTGCTGGCAGTCCCTCTTCTTGTGTGATTTGCTCGATTTCCTCACTATCGCTCACTGGTTGTTTAGTTTCTTCCTTGGGTTCGTTGACCTTAGTGTCATCTGCCATGGTGATTGTCCGTGCTAAGTTGTCGGTTTAGGTGAGTTATCGGCTGTTGAGAGTTGGGTGAGTTACCGACTGCTGAGAGTTAGGTGAGTTACCGACCGCTGAGAGTTGGGTGAGTTACCGACCGCCGACCTTTGGTGAGTCGCCTATTGCGTGGCGCACGTGGCCAAGCGTTGGTGGGCTTCGGCGACACTCGTCACTCCCGATTCTTTCCGATCTCCGACACTGATGCACTCACTGTGTCCTTTGTTACCCCGTCGCCCTTGCGGGTGTAAACAAAGCAAATGTTCTAGAACTTTCCGTTGAATTCCCCGTGCGAACCCCGAAAGTTTATTCGACACGAGGCGTCCCTTAGATTTTCCACAGCGCTTTATACACNCCCTCTTGCTGCCTGGACGTTCCGGCAGTCGGGATGGGCTCAGCTGGTGTGCGTCGGATTGGAGGCGGGCTCATCGTCCATGAGCTCCCTCCATGGATGAGAGTGTGGTGATACCTGCTGCATTTGTGGCCCTTCTTGTCCGACGTGCACTTGGCCTTCGTGTGTGGCCCTAAGCAGTTGAAGCACAGCCCCTTGGTGATGACGACTTCGTTTCTCTTAGGTGGGGTGAGCTCAATGAACCTCTGGCAGGATGCGATGAAATGTTTATCCTGACAGTAGGCACAGCAGTTCCTGGGAAGTTGTCTTTCTGGCTCCTTAGTCTCCAGCTGGTGAGTTGCTGCTGTATAGGTGCTCCTTTTCTTTGGTGGAGTTGACTTCTTCGTGGCTGTGTTGATTTCCTTTGTTGATAACAGCTTGGCACTTGCGTTGATCCCTCTGCCGCAGGCCTCGATAAATGCCACGAACTCCTTAAGGCTCGGGAAATCCTTGGAGTCTCCCAACTTTAGTTCCCACTGCTTGAGTGTCTCTGCATCAAGAAATCTCCTCAGCAAGTGGGCTATCAGCTGTTCGGCGATATTCTCCGTCGTTAGCCGCGTCACGTCTTGTAGTTGATCGAGGGTCTCCAATGCTGCTGCTCTATTGGCGCTGAGGTTCTCTTCTGTCGCTTGGGTGATTTTCGGTAACGTAAGAATTCTGTTGAACAGCGACTGAGCGACGAGCCTAGGGTCCTCGTACTTTCTGGTGAGTTTCTGCCAAGCCTTTTCGTAGTTTTCGTCCTTGGCCTGAAAGGTTGAGAGGAGAGCTGCTGCAGGACCTCTCAGGCATCCCTTTAGTCTCACCAATTTCTGTACTGGTGGAATTGACGTTACGTTTCCCACCAGTGACAAGAAAAGGTCACTGAACTCCTTCCATTCCTCCAGTTTCCCATCGAATCGCTTGATGTCAAGACGCTTCAACTGATTTGCCTGGCTTTGATCCGTTGAGCTGCTAATTGAATCCTTCTTCCTTGCCAGTTGACCCTTCAGCCGAGCAATGAGCATCAGGACTTGTCGTCTTGTCCTGGTGGCTCGTTCATGGATCACTTCGTTGACATACTCGTGATCAGGGGGAAGAAACTCGGCTAGATTGGCATAAATTTGAAAATATTCGCTCCATTCTGCCTCGATTATCCCCTTGTGCCCGTCTAATTCCTCTAGGGTAAGGTCCTCTTCGGTTTCAACGTCCTGCGGGGTCATGATAGATCTCCATCAGAGTCTCTACCTTAAACGTTAATAGTCTTAATTAACCTTCCTGTTGCATGGTGAGTGCTGTTTTTGAAGCTGTAGGCGTTGACTTTTGTTGAGCGGGCTCCTTTCATCCTGACGATCCACTTGGACTGTTGATTTCCTCAGGAGTGGTGATTGGCTTCGTTGTAACTGCTTCATTTTTTGCTGGCAGTCCCTCTTCTTGTGTGATTTGCTCGATTTCCTCACTATCGCTCACTGGTTGTTTAGTTTCTTCCTTGGGTTCGTTGACCTTAGTGTCATCTGCCATGGTGATTGTCCGTGCTAAGTTGTCGGTTTAGGTGAGTTATCGGCTGTTGAGAGTTGGGTGAGTTACCGACTGCTGAGAGTTAGGTGAGTTACCGACCGCTGAGAGTTGGGTGAGTTACCGACCGCCGACCTTTGGTGAGTCGCCTATTGCGTGGCGCACGTGGCCAAGCGTTGGTGGGCTTCGGCGACACTCGTCACTCCCGATTCTTTCCGATCTCCGACACTGATGCACTCACTGTGTCCTTTGTTACCCCGTCGCCCTTGCGGGTGTAAACAAAGCAAATGTTCTAGAACTTTCCGTTGAATTCCCCGTGCGAACCCCGAAAGTTTATTCGACACGAGGCGTCCCTTAGATTTTCCACAGCGCTTTATACACTTTTTCACCCACAATCCAGCTAGAAGAACCACTGTTTGGTGAATGTCTAGAATTAGGGTGAATGTGGGATGAAAATGTGGAGGGAGATGTTGGGAAAATTATTTTAGGCGGNAATCTCCTCAGCAAGTGGGCTATCAGCTGTTCGGCGATATTCTCCGTCGTTAGCCGCGTCACGTCTTGTAGTTGATCGAGGGTCTCCAATGCTGCTGCTCTATTGGCGCTGAGGTTCTCTTCTGTCGCTTGGGTGATTTTCGGTAACGTAAGAATTCTGTTGAACAGCGACTGAGCGACGAGCCTAGGGTCCTCGTACTTTCTGGTGAGTTTCTGCCAAGCCTTTTCGTAGTTTTCGTCCTTGGCCTGAAAGGTTGAGAGGAGAGCTGCTGCAGGACCTCTCAGGCATCCCTTTAGTCTCACCAATTTCTGTACTGGTGGAATTGACGTTACGTTTCCCACCAGTGACAAGAAAAGGTCACTGAACTCCTTCCATTCCTCCAGTTTCCCATCGAATCGCTTGATGTCAAGACGCTTCAACTGATTTGCCTGGCTTTGATCCGTTGAGCTGCTAATTGAATCCTTCTTCCTTGCCAGTTGACCCTTCAGCCGAGCAATGAGCATCAGGACTTGTCGTCTTGTCCTGGTGGCTCGTTCATGGATCACTTCGTTGACATACTCGTGATCAGGGGGAAGAAACTCGGCTAGATTGGCATAAATTTGAAAATATTCGCTCCATTCTGCCTCGATTATCCCCTTGTGCCCGTCTAATTCCTCTAGGGTAAGGTCCTCTTCGGTTTCAACGTCCTGCGGGGTCATGATAGATCTCCATCAGAGTCTCTACCTTAAACGTTAATAGTCTTAATTAACCTTCCTGTTGCATGGTGAGTGCTGTTTTTGAAGCTGTAGGCGTTGACTTTTGTTGAGCGGGCTCCTTTCATCCTGACGATCCACTTGGACTGTTGATTTCCTCAGGAGTGGTGATTGGCTTCGTTGTAACTGCTTCATTTTTTGCTGGCAGTCCCTCTTCTTGTGTGATTTGCTCGATTTCCTCACTATCGCTCACTGGTTGTTTAGTTTCTTCCTTGGGTTCGTTGACCTTAGTGTCATCTGCCATGGTGATTGTCCGTGCTAAGTTGTCGGTTTAGGTGAGTTATCGGCTGTTGAGAGTTGGGTGAGTTACCGACTGCTGAGAGTTAGGTGAGTTACCGACCGCTGAGAGTTGGGTGAGTTACCGACCGCCGACCTTTGGTGAGTCGCCTATTGCGTGGCGCACGTGGCCAAGCGTTGGTGGGCTTCGGCGACACTCGTCACTCCCGATTCTTTCCGATCTCCGACACTGATGCACTCACTGTGTCCTTTGTTACCCCGTCGCCCTTGCGGGTGTAAACAAAGCAAATGTTCTAGAACTTTCCGTTGAATTGCCCGTGCGAACCCCGAAAGTTTATTCGACACGAGGCGTCCCTTAGATTTTCCACAGCGCTTTATACACTTTTTCACCCACAATCCAGCTAGAAGAACCACTGTTTGGTGAATGTCTAGAATTAGGGTGAATGTGGGATGAAAATGTGGAGGGAGATGTTGGGAAAATTATTTTAGGCGGATAAATGATCACACTATATTTATGTGGGATCGAACCACTTGTCAATTAATATTACACTCTTTGGTTTTTAATTGTTGAATGTCTAATGAAATTGATGATTGTCTTTCACTGTTAATTAGTTGAGTCACTGCATTTAGACTGAAATTAATCAACAAGTTGATGTACTAAACAAAATATTAAATTTAGAATACTGATTGACTGAATACACTAGATCATTATCGTGACGATACTTGAACACTACAGATGACTGACTCTTCCGGGTGCCGCGCTGACCTGTGTCCGTTGACCCGAAGGGTCACGGAGATTTTTGGAAATGGCCGAGTTAGTCGACCGTGACTAATATGGAGATTTTAAGCTGCATTTNAAGGTCCTCTTCGGTTTCAACGTCCTGCGGGGTCATGATAGATCTCCATCAGAGTCTCTACCTTAAACGTTAATAGTCTTAATTAACCTTCCTGTTGCATGGTGAGTGCTGTTTTTGAAGCTGTAGGCGTTGACTTTTGTTGAGCGGGCTCCTTTCATCCTGACGATCCACTTGGACTGTTGATTTCCTCAGGAGTGGTGATTGGCTTCGTTGTAACTGCTTCATTTTTTGNTGAACAACGTCTTTTAATGAAATCACCTGAATTCAGTAGTTTATTAAATAATTACAAGAATATAATTAACATTGTTAAGTAACTATTTCATAAACTATTGGGTTTACGTTATTACACCATGGAACTTTTTTTGTAGAAAATTTGATTTTATACAAAAACGTTTTTCTGGCAAAATGCTCTGAACGCATTTGTTCAAGAGATAATTGCCAAAACATTTTTTTTCAGCAAAATTTCACGAAAATCGAAGGCCATAACTCTTCACATTTTCGAGGTCATCGTTTGATTGTGAATTATCTTTTGAACAAAGGATTTTACTGGATTTTGTCATAAGACCTTTTTTGTAGTAAATTTAATTTACAACAAAAAATATCTGTTTGGTGAGGAACTAGATTTAGGGTGGATTGGGAGGTTAGAGGATCGTCGGTGTGCAATAATTGTTGAGAGTCTTGACCTAGTATCAACGTGCATTTATTCTCGAGTTCGAACCACGCTTTGTCAAATTTACAAAAACAGCTTGTCACTTGTTGATCGTACTGAGTTAATTTAATTGTCTATCGGTTTTGCACTGTGAGTCACTGGTTGAATGGTCAATAAATAACGTGATTTTCTTTTACTGAATTTCTATTGCCGAGTTAATAGACGCTAATGTACTGTGGTCTAAACTCTACAGAGTTGAATTCCATTCAAAACGTGCTATACGACAGACTGTGATGTACTGACTCGCGTTGATTTACGGTGACTCTACTAGACCTGAGCGTCGACCCGGAAAAGGCCGATGATTTTCGTAATTGGCCGAGCTGATCGACCTTGGTCTTGGAGAGGTTGAGTTACGTTTCAAACAACTCTCTTAACTCTCTTTATTTTCGAGATAATTAGCAATTAAACAGTTGTCTCAAAAATGGGAAAGGGACGGGTTTTGATTTTCGTGGATTTTTTTGTTGAAAAACACTTTTTTACAATTATCGTGTAAAAAAATGCATTTACAACATTTTGCCATTCATTATTGTTTGAAACGCAGTCAAAATTCAGTATATCAACGGTTGACCACAGATTGGCCACTTACGAAAATCTTCGGGAAACCTCGGGTCAACGGTCAGGCCTAGTCAATCACCGAATCTCAGAGTCAGTTACAGACAGTCAGTCGGAGAGAGTCGTAGCACCTGAGTTGAGCGAGCAGTATATCGTTCTTCTAAAGCTACCTTCGGTTGTCCGAACAGCGTCAGTACATCACCGTTCGAGACATTTTTGTTCTCTCAGTACATCTATTTAAATTCTCAGTACAGTCTCCTATTATTCAGTATATTGTTCAGAAAATCTCCAGTGTTAAAATTCAGAACAGTTTGAATTAATTTCAGTGACAATTAACAGAGTGTAACAAGTGACGCTAAGGTGGTTCGATTCCACCGAATAAATCAGTATATTTTTTATAGACTCAGTGCGTTCGTTTTTCACCGGCATTTCCACTGCCCCTTTCCCAATCCACCCTAAATTCAGTTTTCCCTCCAAACAATTATTTTTTGTAGGGAATCTAATTTCCTACAAAAAGGTCTTATAATGAAATAATCTAAATTCAGTAGTTTATTAAATAATTACAAAAATATAATTAATATTGTTATGTAATTATTTAATAAACTATTGGGTTTACGTTATTACACCATGTTATATCTTTAAGAAACAAGTGATGGACTTCAGGATTTATAATATATATTTACAGATGGTTTATTGCTATAAGGTGATCGCTAGACTCAGGGTCTATCAGTTACATAGTAGGTTGAGAAAGTATAATCTTTTTATATATCAGAAAAAGTGAACAGTCTGGTGCTGCCGCCGTGTAGACCATCATCTACCCTGTGGTATCGCTGATGCCCGTCGGCAATGTCGTTAGGTATACGACATCTCTCCCCCCTGGATTGGACGTTGCCTTCTGGTTCATCCTGGGATTCTATGTCGACCGAGCCTCGTCTGGCAGGGAGACGGCTCTCGGGTTATTGTCTCTGCCTGGTTGAAAGGAAGAATGAAGGATTGGAAGTGTTGGGAATGTTTTTTTTTTATTAGAGACCTTCGATGACCGATGATTCTAGGATGCTGTCTCTGTATTTGTTCCTACTTCCTTGTACACATGCCCGTTTGGGTCTCTTTCTGCGTTAGATCTGAGGTCCTGGTTCTCTCTCCCCTTCGAGATCTTCATCATCAGTCTTGTTTTCTGAGTCTTCATATGGGTTTATTTCTGGTATCGTTTCTTCATGGTCGAAAAATTCAGTGGAGACGCTGGATTCTCGCAGATTTTTTCTAGGTTTTTCAGTCTTGATCTTCCCGAAAGGTTCGGGTAGTTCTACAATTTGGTTGATGTCTTTTTTGTGTATTATGCCTGTCTCTTCTTCTTTCACCTGGTACGTTCCTTTACCAATTCTGGCGTGTACGTGTGCGATTACCCATTTTGGTCCAGATGCACGATAATTTTTCATTCGTAGTCTAGCTCCAATCGGTAATTCACGTATTTTTGTGCTTTGAACATCATCTTGTTTCTCTTCCTCTGGTCTGAGAGTGTCCAGAGCGGTGCGTAGTGGTCTTCCAAACATCTCAGTCTTGGTAATTTTATTTCCCAGTTGCCTTCTGTCAGTTTATTCAGGGATCTTATTGTCGTCTGCACCATCCTTTCTGCTTGTCCATTGGATTCTGGATGATAAGGTGCGATATATAAGTACTTGATTCCATTCTTTTTGTAGAATTCTTTTATTTCATTCGATGAGAATGCCGTTCCGTTGTCAGAGACAATGGTCTGTGGTAGTCCAAACGTTGCGAAGAGTCCCCTCAAAACTTTGATTACCATTTGAGAGTTTGTCGATGGCATGCGTTTAACTTCAAGCCACTTTGTCTTTGCATCAACAACAATTAGAAAAGTTCGTCCTGCCATTGGTCCTGCGAAATCAATGTGAAGTCGTGCCCTGGGTTTGTCAGGTGCTTTCCATTGTTCAATCGGTGCTTTTGGTGGTTATGAAAGTACTTCTAGACATGGTTTGTAATTCTTTACCATGTTTTCAATGTTGTCATCAATGCTAGGCCACCAGGCGTATGATCTGGCTGCGGCTTTGGTGCTGCATATACCTGGATGGTTAGCGTGTAGATATTGTAGAATTGTGTCACGTAGTTCCTCTGGGATTACTACTCTGTTTCCCCAGAGTATGCAGTCCTTGTGCAGTGACATTTCGTTTCTCTTGGGCCAGTAGTGTTTATATGCTGCTGGTACTTTGCTTGGCCATCCGTTAACGAGCCATTTCTTCACTTGTGTTAGTGTCTCGTCTTTTGATGTGCTCTTGGCGATGTCTTCTGGTGTAACAGGATTTTTTGATACGTTTTCAATCATGAAATTCTCCTGATAATTCTCTTCTTCATCTTCCAGTGTATCCTCCAATGGTAGTCTTGATAATAAGTCTACGTTTGTGTGTTTATTACCTGGGCGATGAATCAGGTCGTACTTATAGGCACTGAGTGTAGCTGAGTATCTGCTCAGTTTTGGTGAGATGATCTCTGGAGTCGGTTTGTTGGGGTTGAAGATGCTGCACAGGGGTTTGTGGTCAGTGTACAGTAAGAACTTCCTACCAGCAAGGTAGTAGTGGAAGTGTTTTACTATTTCAACGAGTTCCAATGCCTCTCTGTCCAGTTGTGAATATCGCCTTTGTGTTTTTGTCAGTGTTCTTGAAAAATACGCCACTGGGTGTTCTTTATTGTCCTCTCCAATCACTGCCAGTACTCCTCCGATGCCTGTCGGTGATGCATCAGCTGACACGACGATTTCTCTCTCGTCATCGAAGTGATTGAGGATTGGTGCTGATATCAGTTTATTTTTCAGCTCTGAGAACGCGTGTTGGTGAGTCTCGTTCCAATCCCATGTTCTCCCAGTGTCCAAGAGGCGGTGAAGGGGTTCAGCAATTCGAGCTCTATCTTTTATGAAGTCTGCATAGAAGTTTAGACCACCTAGAAACACTTTGAGATCTTTCACGTTAGAAGGAGTTGGCATTTTTGAGATTGACTTTACCTTATCCTTCAATGGTCTAACTCCAATATCTGATACTAGGTATCCGAGAAACTCCATTTCTGTGACTCCAAATATGCACTTTTCCTTGTTTATGATGAGGTTTGCAGCTTCAAGTCGTTTCAGTACTTCAATTAATCGGTCGTTATGTTCTGTCTTAGTTCTGCCTTGGATTTTGATATTGTCTAGGTAGATTAATACTCCATGTATGCCTTGGAGATGTGTTTCCATGAATTTTTGGAAAATCCTTGGTGCAATATTCAATCCGTCCAGCATCACGTTGACGTTATATAATCCCTTTGGGATGCTGATCGTGAGGATTTTTGAGGTATCAGGGTCCACTCGTATCTGTTTATAGGCGTTCTTGAGGTCGATCTGTGAAAATATCTTGCCTCCATTCAGCGTTGCCATGGCTTCCTTGACAGTAGGTAGTGGATACTCTGAATTCGTAATGGCGGGGTTAACTGTGACTTTGTAATCTCCTACCACCCTGAGTTTTCTCTCCAGCTTCTTTGGCACGAACAGCACTGGTGTTGTCCAATCAGATTGGTCTGTGGGTGTAATCATGTTCTGTTTCTCCATGTCTCCCAGGGCTTCGTACACCATTTCTGCCATTCCAAGAGGTATTCTGCGTGCTTTGAAGAATTTTGGTTTACACTCCGTCTTTATCTGGATGTGGATTGGCTTTCCAGCGTGTCCTGAGGGTGTTTCTGCCATAAGTCCTGGGAACTTATCTACTATTGCCATATAGTCAGTGTGTGGTGTTAGTTGCACTGTCTGGATGCCAGTTACAATGATACCCAAAGGCTTAAACCAATTTTCTCCGAATAAATTGGGTCCTTCCTCCTCTGACGTGATAATTAGTGGTAGACATCTTGTGAGGGGTACTCTGACCATCATTATTCCTTTTGTAGCGATTGGTCTCTCACCCCAGGCACGTAGATTTGGTTTACGGTTGCTCCATCTTGGTTCTGCGTGGGGCCATATCTTTGCGAATGTTTGTAAGTTGATCAACGACTCGTCGGCGCCGTTGTCGATGTCCATGATGTCTCTACTCCATTGATTTTTACCTTGATTTTGTATTTATTCTTTTGTCTTGATTCCATAGCCTGTAGCGAGTGGACGTACTCAAATGAGTCGGAGTCAGTGTCCTGGTGAACCTCCACTTTTTTTGCTGTAGGTTTCTTGTTCTCTGGGCCTTTTGCTGCTTTTTTCTTTTTGATACATGCTGTTTCAATATGACCTAGTTTTGAACAGTAAGTGCATACAGTATTTCTGAATTTGCAGTTGTCGGGTGTGTGGTTCGTCTTACCGCAGCGGAAACATGGTTTCAGAGTATTTGATTTTTGAGTATTTTTATGTTGTTGTGACTGTACCTTTTTTACGGTGTTGTTGTTGTTATCGTCGTTCTTGAGGATTTTTTGGAGTTTTTGGGTGCCTTCAACGCTGCTGCCTATTTCCAGTGCCTTCTCCAGTGTCAGTTCGATTGCTGATTCCTCGTGTCTGCGACACAGATGACGTTGTAGTTCCTGGTCGAGTAGTCCTGCCACGAATCTGTCTCGTAACATCGTTGATGTTGGCAGAGCTTCCGTGTTGTTCCCAAATTTGCAGTCGCCAGCCAGTATACGAAGTGCTCGTTCGAAATCTTTGAGACTCTCGCCTGGTTTCTGGTCTCTCTTTTGGAAACGGACTCTTGCCAGTAATTCATTTGTTTTTCTTATGAAATGTGAGTCACAAATTTGTTTTATTTTAGTGAATTTTAATTCAGAGGGAGATTTTGGAGCAATCAGACCTTTGATGATGTCATATGCTCTCGCTCCTACATATATGAAGAATGCACATCTCTTACCTTCTTCAGTTGTAATTTTTTGCATTTCTGCAAAAAATCCGAATCTTTCGATCCACTTCTCCCATTTATCCTTGACTGTGTCAAATTCTGGTAGTGTAATTCTGGTGCTATGGTGTTGGCCATTGTCGCTTCCTCAGGGAGGTTATGCTCAATGGTTATTACAGCTGCGGGGGGTGTTGATCCAGGGTGATCTGATTTATCCAAATCTGGTGGTTCAGGGCTTTGTCCTGGAACGGTGGCTTTCGGGTCCTTGGAATTTCCTTTTTGCCCACTCTTCCCAGTCTGATTTCCACTCATACGCACGTGGCAGAATTTCTCATCGTTTTGAGGTTATGCGAGCACGTGGTGCCGAATTTTAGCAAAATTCTCACCATGTGTTGTTTGCTTGCACTTTTAAAACGAAATTATCCTCGTCGCCATTGTTATATCTTTAAGAAACAAGTGATGGACTTCAGGATTTATAATATATATTTACAGATGGTTTATTGCTATAAGGTGATCGCTAGATCGCCGGGTCTATCAGTCATCGCAGGGTCTATCAGTTACATAGTAGGTTGAGAAAGTATAATCTTTTTATATGCCAGAAAAAGTGAACAGTCTGGTACTGCCACCGTGTAGACCATCATATACCCTGTGGTATCGCTGATGCCCGTCGGCAATGTCGTTCGGTATACGACACACCATAAAACGTTTTTTGTATGAAACTGGATCTTCTACAAAAAATTTCTGTTTGGTGAATGACTAGATTTAGGGTGGATGTGGGATGAAAATGTGGAGGGAGATGTTGGGAAAATTATTGATGAGCCGGATTTCAAAAATCACACTTTATTTTGCGGGATCGAACCACTTTGTCAAAACTATTTACACTCTTTGGTAATTTAATTGTTGAATGTCTAATTATACTGATAATTGTCTTTCACTGTTAATTCCTTAAGTCACTGAATTTAGACTGAATTTAATCAACAGAGGTGATGTACCGAACAAAACGGTGATCTTACAAAGACCGGTGATGTACTTGATTACTAGTGAGCTAGGTGAGGTTCAAGAAGCTACTGTACTCGGTGAGGTGCGATATAAAACTTGTACAGGTGATTTGCCCGAGATAGACTTGTACGGTGAGAGGCTAAACCTAAACTGATTCGCGCGTGTTTCGGTGACTTATGACTGATGACCCGAAGGGTCCCGGAAATTTTCGAAGTAGGCCGATGGTCGACCGGAATGTTCTGGAATTTTAGTTGCGTTTCAAACAATTTCTTCTTGCAAAATGCTGTAAACCCATTTGTTTACGAGATAATTGCAAAAATATTTTTTTTCAGCAAAATTTTACCAAAATAAAAAAACTCTGGGGCTCTGGGGATTCCGTAAACAATTAATAATTATTAACTGTTTACTCAAAGCGAGAGAGGAAAGAATCATTTTTTTTTCTCTTTCATAATCCCCTCCAAAAACAATAAGAGCGACAGAGAAGTATCGTTCCTTCTCTTTCTCGCTCACGAGTGGAAGGGGAACTCTATCCCGCCTCCTGCTCAGTGGAAGGGGCATTACGCACATTTTTGCGCACAGCCACACGGACGTACAGCTGCTGAACGCGGTAGCACCATTGGCTGTCCTTCTCACCCTAATAACTCCTCAGGGGTGCTTCTGATCAAAAAGTGGAAAAGGACTTTTCTGTTCAGAATCACCCCGTGAACCTGCCGGTTTTGGATCAGATGTACTTCAGGGACACCCTGTAGAAGCATTAACAAATCCCGCGTATTGTCCAATGTAATTCCCTCATGATCTTTGTATTTGAAAAACTCGACTATGTCGGAGATATATAAGGCAAAGAGCAGAGGGCTCAGAACCTCTCTCTGGAGTACTCCCAATGTGACATCCACTAGTTTTGAATAATCATTAAGAACTTTGACTCTCATCCTGGTTGCATCATAGAGACTCATCATTACATTCATTATCTTCGCGCTGAACCCAAGATTGAACATTTTGTGCCACAGTTTCACATGAGGCACGGAGTCAAACGCACGCCGAAAATCTACCAATACAGAATGAACTGTCGCACCGCGATGTCGCAGGTGGGACTGGATAACCGACTCCAGAACAAATGCGTTATTCTGACGCCATCTACCCTTCCGGAACCCCGCCTGCTCCTCCGTAATAAGATTCGCACCCTCAGCCCAACCCTCTAAACGGCATCGGAGAATCTGAGTAAAGATCTTCGCCGAGGATTTAATCAAGACGATGCCTCTGTAATTCCTCGGGTCCGACGTATTCCCTTTTTTGTGTAACATACTCAGCACAATATTCGACCTGGAGGCAGGCGTACGACCAGATGAAAAAATTTTATTGAACAGCAAATATAAATAGGAGACCCAGGGCGGCGGTAGATTTTTAAAAAATTCGTTCGGAATCTCGTCCATACCCGGGGCTTTATTATTTTTACAATTGCGTAGACTAGTATAAACCTCGGCCAGCGAAATTTCAACATCTAATTGCGGGTGAACATGACCGGAGAACTTGTTGAGTGTCATTGTACACTGATGTTAGGTTAGGTTGAGTTCCACTGAGTAGATGAGTCTATCGTATGCTTGAGTATGTAAAAATATCATCGCGGTTTTTTGATAGCACGTGTGTGCAGCGTTGTATATTCAGCTAAATACATTCATTTGTCAATTATTCCACTAGTTTCCACTTATTTCCCTGAATAGGTTATGGGCCCAGGTGGAGTGGAGAATACAAAGTTGTAGATTAGATTCAGTTTTATCGAGTGAAATTGTAAAACTCGAGTTTATTCGTTTCTGTTGTGTGGCGTCAGTTGAGGAGCTCAGTGGAGAGTCGTTTTGGATTTATTCAAGATAGAGGAACATAATCCCTTTTCCCTGCATTGATTCAATGGAACAAATTTTCGACTGTGGAAATTTCAAATATCAGCAGCATTGAGAGGTCAAAGGTTACTTGGATACACTGAGGGTACTGAGCAGAGGCCTGATGCTAGTGCATCAGCTGAGTCACGTGAACTATGGCGGAAACGAGATGGAAAAGCGATGACGACGATCACTGCAGCGATGGAGAGAGAGATGGTAGAGCTGATGGAGTTCATGGAGTGTCGGTCTGCCAAGGAGTTGTGGGATTCGATAGTTGACTTGTATGAAAAGAAAAGTGTAGTCACTGTCATGACACTTTATGAAGAGTAGTTTGCCCTGAAAATGGCAGAAGGTGAGTCAGTAACTACATATGTTACCAAAGTTTCAAAAATAGCAGCGGAATTAGAGGGCTAAGGTGAGCAGCTTTCGGATAATCTCAAGATGATACGTATTATCAGTAGCTTAACCGCAAAATTTCAGAATTATAAGACTGTCTGGTACAATAAGAAACATCGGAGTCTGAAGACATTATTGGGGGAATTGAGGTTAAAGGAGGATCAATTAAACAAAGCAGATAATACTGCGACAGTAGAGGCAGCGTTTGCTGTTGGTAGGAGTGCTGCTGGTAAGAAAGAGAGATCTGGTGGTAGTACTGATGGTGGGAGTGATTACAAATCGGTTTCATATTTGAAGAAAACGACAAAATGTAACTGTTGTGGACAAGTTGGTCATTGGGCTAGAGAGTGTCCCAGGAATTCAAAAATTTCTGGAAATCGTTTTGAGAAGCAACAGCATTCGAGTGAGTGTGCTTTTGTTAATACTATTGATGAGATACAGAAGGCTTCGTATTCAGATGGCTGACTAGGAGATTCAGCTGCTACAGCTCATATAACAGGAAAGAGATGGTTTGATGAGCTGGTGATGACAGATTCTGGTAGATCAGTGATAGTTGCTAATGGTGACAGGCTTGCAATCAAAGGACATGGTAGAGTCAAAATTGAGGCCTGCGTGAATGGAGTTTGGTTGTCGCATACAATCGAGAATGTGCAATTTGTACCAGGTTTGGATAGAAACTTGTTTTCAGTGGGAGCTGTGACGGACAAGGGGTTCTACATGAAAACAGAAAGTCAGAGATGTACTTTGTTGGATTATCAGGATCAAGTTGTTGCACTGGGAGTAAGAGACAGCATGAAGCAATATAGAATGTTTTTTAGAGTTACAACTGATGAGGAGGCTCATGCGGTACGAGTGGTTAGTTTGGAGCAGTGGCATCGTCGATTGGGTCACGTGAATGTGGCAGCTATTAAGTATATTATTAAGAACAAGCTTGCTGATGGCGTTGTCTGTGGGGAGAGTAGAGATTTCTTCTGCGAGGAGTGTGCTCTGGGGAAGTCACATCGGGTCTCTCATCCTTTGGTGAATCCTCGATCGTCATTGAGGGGAGAGTATATTCATGCTGATTTGAGTGGACCGATCAGTACAACTGCAGTGGGAGAGTATAGATGGATACTTTTGTTAAAAGATGAAGCAATCGGTTTTCAATATGTGTATCTTCTTGCTGCAAAATCTGAGACTTTTGGAAAGAGCATTAATTAATATGCATTAATTTGATTCATAATGTTACAGATGTTACACCTCGAGCGTTGAGAACTGATAAAGGTCTGGAATTTCTCAATTCTGAAGTAAGCAGTTTTCTAAAGCAGAAAGGAATTACTCATGAACTATCTGTTCCGTATACGCCTGAACAAAATTCTGCAATGGCAGAATTGAGAGGGATAATCGAACAGTCATGGAGTCAGCACGTACAATGCTTCTGGGAGCTGGGTGTGGAGCAAGTTTGTGGTGAGAGGCTGCACGGAGTGCTGTGTATATTTTGAATCGAACGCCGAACTCGAGAAGTCCAAATACGACGCCGTATGAGCAATTGTTTCAGTCGAGGCCAGTGCTGGGACATGTGAGGGTGTTTGGATCACCTGGTTATGTACATATCCCAAAACAGAGGAGGCCAATGTTGGATCCGAAGGCAGAGAAGATGTACTTAGTTAGTTTCGAACCAACTTCAAGGAATTTTCGTATGTTTGATCCGGCTAAAGGGAGAATAATTATCAGTTGTGATGTTGTATTCGACGAGAAGAGTGTTGGAAAGATAAAGTCAAGTCTTTCTGTTGGACAATATCTTCTGGAGGATGAAGATGAGGAGAAGGAAGCTGTTGATGGGGCTGAGGATCAGTCAAGGACTGGTGCCGAAGGGACAACAGGGGGTAAAAAGGTGGCGAAGAAGCCTACAGTTGTCATTCCAGTTGTCAATGTAGAAGATGTGGTAGACGGGTTTCAAGATCTTCAAACTCCAAATGAGAACGGAACTGGTAGGATCAACGCAGCATATGACCTGAGGAAGGCGGTGACTCCACCAGAAAGGTTTGCCTATAGTACAAGTGTTCATGAGGCTTTTTCTGTTTCTATTGTTGAACCTCAGACTTATGAGGAGGCTCTTGAAGGTTTAGATGGTCCGAAGTGGAGGAAAGCAATTCAGGAGGAGTTGGATGCTTTGGAGATGAATGAGACTTGGAGACTGGTGCAGAGACCTGAAGATCGGAACGTGATAAGTTGCAAGTGGGTTTTTCGCACCAAAACGGTACCTGAGAGTAACGAGAAGCGGTATAAGGCAAGGCTGGTGGTTCGAGGTTTCTCTCCGTGTGCTGGGATTGATTACAAAGAGACATTTGCACCTGTGGTTCGATGCGATACATTCAGAGTAATGCTGGCAGTGGCTGCAGTGCGTGATTATGAAATTCTTCAGTTTGATATAAAGACGGCATTTCTGAATGCTGAGCTAGAGGAGGAAATTTATATGGAGTTACCTGAGGGCTATAAGACTGGTAATTCTGATAACGTTTGTTTATTGGAAAAGAGTTTGTATGGACTTAAACAGGCTCCACGTGCTTGGAATCAGAAGTTTAGCAGTTTTCTACGGAGCTCCAAATTCGTTCAGAGTGTAGCTGATGAGTGCTTGTTTGTACGAAGGGTAGAAGATGAAGTGGTTTATTTGCTGTTGTCCGTAGATAATGGCTTGTTACTTTCATCTAGTTTGCAGACTGGTAACTTGATTCTGAATTATTTATCTAAGAGTTTTGTTATGACGCGAGGAAATGGAAGGTATTACGTTGGTTTGGATATCACAAGAGACAGGAAGAATAGGTCGATCTATGTTGGGCAGAAGGCATATATTTCGAGATTCTTGGAAAGGTTTACCATGGGTCAAGTGAGAGAATCCTCGGTACCAGCGGATCCGGCCGTTCTTCTGTGTAAAAAGGAGGTCTCTGGTCAAAGTAAATTTCCGTATTGTGAATGTGTGGGGTCGTTGATGTTTGCGACTCTCTCAACGAGACCAGACATTAGTTTTGCTGTGGGGCATGTGGGAAGGTTTCTCCAGACTCCTGGTCAAGAACATGTTGTTGCAGTAAAAAAGATCCTAAAATATTTGAAGAAGAGTTTGGGTCTTTGCTTGGTTTATGGAGGAACAAGGCTTGAGTTAGTGGGTTTCACTGATGCGGATTTCGCTCGAGATACGGATGAGCGTAAATCATCCACTGGATATGTATTTATGGTCGGGAATCGTCCGGTTACTTTGTGCAGCAAGAGGCAGAAAGTAGTTGCAGTTTCGACGACTGAAGCTGAGTATGTTGCTGCTAGTGAGGCATCATGTGAGGCTGTGAGTTACGCGAGTTGTTGGAAAGTATTGGTGAATGTCAGAACTCAGGTACTGTTCTTAAAGTTGACAATCAAAGTGCAATTCGGTGGTGTGTGGGTCATGAGCATCATCAGAAAGCAAAACATATGGATGTAAAATTTCATTATATTAGAGAAATGATAGCAAATGGTTGTGTGAGAGTGGAGTATGTCAGTACAGGTGATCAAATCGCAGATGTTCTTACAAAAATATTTTCAAGTGTCAAATTCGATTTCAATGTAGAGAAGCTTGGTATGAAAGAGTTGCTGAACAGTGAACAGTAAGTGGGAGTATTGAGTGTCACTGTACACCGATGTTAGGTTAGGTTGAGTTCCACTGAGTAGATGAGTCTAGCGTATGCTTGAGTGTGTAAAAATATCATCGCGGTTTTTTGATAGCATGTGTGTGCAGCGTTGTATATTCAGCTAAATATATTCATTTGTTAATTATCCCACTAGTTTCCACTTGTTTCCCTGAATAGAACCTACATATGGGTGGGGAGCGCAAGGGGTAGAGTTTCGAGTAAAAATCACCCCAGACGTCCGTTCCCGGCGGAACCTGATACGCGACACCACCTCTGTCCTCCCTAATTGCACTGCAATAGCCCTTCGAATTTTTCACATTTGCAAACCGCTCGATCAAGGCCTGCTTATAAGCCGACCTCTTAGCCGACACGAGAGACTCAAATTCTTTTACACACTGAAAGTAGACACTAGGAACGCCTGACTCAAAATTCGCTTTAACGCAGTCTCGATGAAGCTTATTCACCATGCGGTTCCTGGTAGCGCACTCGATGTCAAACCAAGGCTGATTCTTCTTGGCACATGGTACTGGTCGCCTTGGTCGAACTTCCTTCATCATATCAGCGGTTTTAGCCGCTTCTCTGATGGCCAACGCCAGATTATCACTTGAATCGTCCACTGAAGAAGACTCATTTTGAACCAGTGCTGCTCTTGGAGAGGTCATGAGATGAACGGAGTATGCAGCCAAACCGCCGAGGTCTCACCTCAGCTTGGATTCAGAAGAAGTATTGCCTGCCGGATAATAAAGAGACTCTTGATCTAATGAGTTATTGTTAATCTTAAGAGTGACTTGATAATGATCAGAGAGCCTCTCGTCTTGGTTGACCACGAAGTCATTGATAAGATCCAAGCCACCAAAATTTACCCAAACTAAGTCTACAGTGCTCGTACCAACATGACTGAAGAAAGTGATTTTACCTGAACGGTCGCCCGGAGTTCTCCCGTTCAGTAAAACCATACCTTGTGATTCCATCACCTGCATCAGATGAGAGCACCTTCTGTTGGACGACTTATCCATCATTTTCCAATTAGGGAAGGGCACAGACCCAGATAACAATGCCTCTTCTACGTAGCCCAAATCTGCCGTTTTAGTATTAAAATCTCCCTTAATCACAAAAATATCAAAGCTCAATGATACATGGATTTTTTCAATGAGCGATTCAAACGGCACGAAGAAATAGTTGAAGTCAAAACCTGGATCTGGAGTAACATACAGTAAACCCAGAATAATTTTAAGACCATCCAGATTCACACCGTGGAAAAACCACCACTCACACGTGTCTATTACCTCGGAAGGAAATTTTTTATTTATTAGAGACAAGAGGCCTCCGGCAGGCCTGCCACCATCAGGATTACTCACCGCGCACACATGGGTGGAGATGAAGTCATTGAGAGAGGATGGAGTGAACACAGAAGTAGACCAGGTCTCTGTTGCACACATAATGCGATTCTCTGAAGTGATTGCACTCTTAAATAAATTCCCAATACCGTGAACATTCCAGAAACTAATATTAAACGCGTAGTTACGGGTAGGTGTTTGTTGATTGCTGGAGATATCAATTAGTTTTTTTGAGCTTGAGAATTCGGGATGTTTGCCGATTTACGCGACGCCTTATTCTTAGGAGCTGGCTGGATACGATGGCTCTTGCTTTCCAGAAATGAGTCCAGCTCATCACCCACTAGCAATTTCCCGTCAAATAACAATTGCATGAACCACTTTTTCCCTGGAATGCCTTCCTTCATCAGACTATTCGCGATGCGACGAATGTTTCGAGATTTTTTTTCCTCGAGAGGAGTGAGGTCATGATCGATAAAAATCTTGGAGCTACCACTGGATTTAGAGAGTTGAATCTTCCTGGACATGATTAGCTGTTTGGTATCCCATGAATTCACTTCTGCCTTGATGGTTTTCCTCTCCTTACCCACGATCGCCGCCGATACAATGCAGTCACGAACGTCAAGAGAATCAGTGAGGAATTTGTCAGTGGATGCCTTCGGATTGGCTACATCAAAGGAAAGACCACGGACAATGATGTTGTTTCTTCTCGACTTCTTATCAAATTTCTGCATACAAAGATCAACCACTCTCGACTTGAACTTCTGACGATTGTCCTTTAGATTCTGAATCCCAGCGCCACAGGCCGTGGCCCCATCTGTCACCTCGAACCTATGCAGTACATCTGCCTCCTGGATTTTCTGCTTCACCGAACTCAGTTCTTTTTCCAGCTTATCAATACGCGCATCTGTCTCCTGCTTGAAATCGACTCGGTGTTCTGTTTTGTTTTCTCTTGTCGAAAATTCGAATTCCATCGCGCCATATCTATATTCATATGCGGACCTCGGACATAAAGGTAGGTTATGGACTGTTCAATTTTTGATCCGACTGACCCGAGGAACCCCTCAGTTTCTCCTACCCCCACTCGATCACGTGATAGAGCGCGAAGAATCCAGGGGATTTGACAATTTGATTATTTTTAAAATGGTTCTAATCCCAAATTCCTTAGTCCCAGAAAACTGGGACTTGCGCCTCGCGGTCGGTGGATGTGATCCGCGTTGAGCGGCGCAGAAGCCAACATAATCCGATGCTCCCTCAATGTTGTTGCATCGGTTTTTTACTGGACGGCCTTGTGCCGCCGATCCATCGGTGAGGTGGTGGGGGTTCGCACGTAGAGGCCTGAGATGCCTGCTGGCGTGCGACGATCGTCTTTCGCGTCCTACGTGGTGTGAGTCTACTCGACTCGGTGTGTGCGTGCTCGTCGGTGTGCTGCTCCTCAGCTATAGCGCCGTCTTGTAGCCCTTCCGATGCTCCGCTCCACTCCCCTCGTCACGAAGCTCACGTAACCCACGGTGAGCGCGATCGACAGAGTTCGATAGAATGATGGAAAGAAGGTAAATAAGTAAATAAAATAAAATAAAATGACAGTTGTGCCTCTGGGTGATCCGACTCATCGCTGGGGAAAAGACTAATTTTCCCCCCATGATCCACGGTCAGTTCAGGCGAGGAACAGTACATGATTTTTATCATGTTACAATTTATAAGTCACGAAAGTCAACTCAGGACAGTTCTGGCATATCATGCATTGAATACCGAGAGTTCACAAGCAGCGAATATCCGCATGGATATCGTACAAATTCGAATTGAAATAGTGGAAATTCGTAACTCATGACATTGCAATGATGACGGACAAGGAGAGCCACAGATTTAGTTTCAAAGTCTGTGGAGGAGAGTGGAGGGCCTCTTTTTATAATGATAATAATTATATATTCCAACATTCACAGCCGAATCTAATAACATGAACACGAATTGAAAGAAGACACAACAAGACTTCAATCATTAGCACAATGCGAATTCTCACAGTTTACAAAAATTGAACAGCTCTTATCAGTATATATGTACCAGAAATGTATAGGTGCATCGGAAAGAACCTCGTTCCCATAACTGAGTTACACAATAGTTCAGGTCACAATAACCATACCGTTTAATATATTATTATAGTCTTCATCTCATCAGAGTCGTCATTACCTATAACCATTTTTCAAAGTGTGATGTGGGAATTTTTCCCCACTTCCTTCTTATTGTTGATGGACGACTGAATGAATCAGTCATGACCACCGGTGATGTCTCGGCTAGTCAATGAGCTCACGGGGAGTTCGCTCAGACTTTGGTGCTTGTCCGGGGATGAGCATCAGGTATTTGGGTCTTGAATGTATTACACCAGTTGATTTCCAATGGGATATAATTAACTGATAACTCATTTGTATATAGAAAGGTATAATTAGATGTTTGTTTGGGTTCGGTTATCGCGCGTGCTAAATAGGACCTCTTGCTGGACTACCGTTCACGTTGGCTTCCAACCGTATTCTCCCGAACCAAGGGGCTTCAGAGACGCTTCAGCCCCTAAAATGCTTAGATAAGCGTTCTCACGGTTTTTGATCACTAATACTATCTTGGCATTGTCACTGACAATGCCTCATCACAGCCAACTGACTTCCTCTCTGGAGTTGGACTCTTGTGACACCGTGACATCGCTTACCTGGCTTTTATTCGTCAAATATAATAAAAATAGTTAAAAATGATAAACTAAGACGCGTAAAAAGCTCTACGCGTCACAATAGGAAGACTGAAGTTTTCTCTTCTGATTTAGGGATGTATGCTGACAGTAGTCAGAACTTGCGGCAAAATGCAATCGTCAACCGAAGACTGAACTAAGCCTAAGCAATAGGCATAAAAAGGTAGACGAGGTACCCGTCCAATCAGCAAAACCATTGGAAAATTTTTGGTAGAAAAGAAATTCTCTGATCATGATTTTGTTACTGAATAGATTCAAGTTCATGGAGCACGAGGATTCTTCCGAGATTGACGGCACAAGGATGTCCACCAGCGGTCCCCAGATGAATTCAATCGTACTTCAGCTGCACCATCATTTCCGTAAGGACAGAAAACAGATGAGCCGACTCAAGACTAATCATTCATCGACAGGAATGAGGCTGAGAAGAGGTTTGAAGGCGATCACATCAAGAAGGCATCGGAAGTGACAATGATACATTGACCCTCGAGGATGCTGTCATTTGATAAACCCACTGGACACGAGTGGGCCTGGCAAGTCCTTCATTAGATTGTCAAATACCTATCCAACGAACCTTCAATGGTCTTCAGGACCTCCAGCAATTGAAGCAGATTCTCTTGCATAAGGATGGAGACTTGATCCTGGACTTGCCTGAGGGCTCAAGGCACTTTCTGTCCTGGGAAAGAATGTGATTCGCTCAATCAGCATATAATGATCAAGCCCTGAATTTCGAACTTGATCGGAACGAGGAGAGAATCTCATCCGTGGAACTGATGAACCTTATGAGAAAAAATTCTGGAAGAATAGGAGAGCAATGAACGGCTTCAGGGTACCAATTTGATGATGAATGTATTGGGAAGGACTCCGATGTCGAACTGGATAAGAATAATAGGTCTTACAGTTATGCTATTCATGCGAGTTTTCATTGATTTTTCGTTTTGGATTTGTACATTCTTAAAAATGTTGGTGAGGAACGGTTTTATATAGAAATATTAAGTGACAATTTTTGTATACAACTGAATTTCACCAATGATAATAGCTGATAGCATTACTCTTTAATAAGATAATTATGTAATTATATTGATTACATAATTATCTTATTACCACATATTATGTGGTATCATTGGATGTCACATGTCCATTTGAATCGAGATAAGCGGTAGCGTATCGGGCCAAGTCGCGCCTCATAAGCTCACAACAACAAACCAATGAGAGCTACCAAGTATCCATACACGACACAACTTCCCCTTCCACTACTCTCAACTGATTTTCCATTCATTAATGAAAACTGAGCCCACTTAGACGAAAACTATCCTTAGTTACACTATATAAATCACTAATCCGCTTTCCACTGATGCAATTATTAATTTAATCCCTTCAATATTTACGAAGATATACACATAGCAATGAACTGGCATACACATTTTTCGCATTTCCGTTATCTTCTAAAGGAAAACAGTCACACTCAAGCCAATGAGTTGGCAGCGCAACTCGAATTCTCACTTTCGCATGCAGGAATTGCCAACAGCGTTCTACGTTGTATAGTGTCATGGAGAATAGAGGGAAGACGGCCAAACAGCGGCTGGTGGGACCCCTAAAATCATGTGACGCAGCATGTAGTTCAGATTGATTCCGATGGTGGCGGTAGTAGTCACTCGCGTCGTAAAACAGATAATTAGAATTGTAACGTTCATCCTACTGAAAATTTCATTCCCTGTCCGTGCAACAATTTAACAATTTTATATTAATTCCTCAATAAATATATGTAAAACCGTTGTAGAATACCAAAAAAATTACGGATGTTTTCTGAATAGCGATCCATGAATGACGATGCTTTGAAAAATAATTTATGAGAGAACTATGCAAATAAGCAATAAAAATCCATTTGAGGTAAGAATAGCACTGTCAATGACGAAGAACAAAATCCGGTAATTCGTTCAAGAGATATGGAGCATAGGAGGTTCGTATGAATACAAAAAAAATAAAAAGTCAGTAGCCCGGTCAAGTGAATTTTAACTACTGGGGGGCTATTCTCAACAAAAAGCCGCTTTTTCCACAGCGTTTTTGAAGCTGCGTTTTTCTGCCGCGAGGGGGTGACACGTTACTAAATGACACGAATTGATGAATTTGTGAACGCATTATAAACCTCAAATCGGTCAGATTTTTTTGACATTTGGGAGAGCTATGATAAGTCAACTTTAGGAAAATTTAAACAAAAACAACCGTGATGATGGGAGATAATATAATAGGTGCAGTGTTAGTTGATGAAGATGCCGAGGACCATCAACGGGGCTTACATAGGTTATTAAATGCGCGACGTAGGGCAATTAGACGTACCTCAAATCTACTGGAGGATTTGCCGGACTCGGTGTTCAATAAATACTACAAGTTCAATTGGTTGATAGGATTTATTTTGTAACGAGATTTTCTTGTTATTGTAAACTGCTTTATCAACACAAAAACCCATGAGTCATGTAACGAACATGTGGGGATGTTCGTTAGGACACGATGCTGCCATCAAAACAACTAACCCCCCGTGACATAGGAAGCCGATCCGTGAGTAAAAGGTCGAGAGAGAGAGAGAGAGAGAGAGAGAGAGAGAGAGTTTCACTTTTCCACCCCGGGGTGGTCAGAAGTCCAATCCTCGTGACGACAATGAGGTTTGGGGATTTCCACGCCATGGTGTGGCTAAATTTGTGTTTTGTTTCCGTAATATAATTTTCTTGATCTCAAGACCGGCATAATTACGCTTTTTTGAGGGCCCATGGAATTATCGCGAGGAAGGGCCAAGTTATGAGTCATCCGATAATTCTTATGGGAGCCACCCTATTGTTAATCCTACGGCAAATCGATTAGGTTCGGCTGAAATGCCTGCGCTCCAAATTATAATGGATTTTACCGCGGTTAGATGGTTACGTTTTAGATTTTCGGTGGAACGTCACGGGGAACAAGTGCAACCCTTTTANGTCACGAACAAGGGCCAAGTTATGAGTCATCCGATAATTCTTATAGGAGCCACCCTATTGTTAAGCCTACGGCAAATCGATTAGGTTCGGCTGAAAGGCCGGCGCCCCAAATTATAATGGATTTTACGGCGGTTAGATGGTTACGTTTTAGATTTTCGGTGGAAGGTCACGGGGAACAAGTGCAACCCTTTTATCCTGCGAATTGCCAGGTTGCTTAGAGTTTTGAAACGTTAGGAGAATCAGTTAGTAGTATCGGTCTTTTAACCCCGTGAATCCAGGAGAACCGACCCGTAGGAGGCGCCNAATTTTCTTGATCTCAAGACCGGCATAATTACGCTTTTTTGAGGGCCCATGGAATTATCGCGAGGAAGGGCCAAGTTATGAGTCATCCGATAATTCTTATGGGAGCCACCCTATTGTTAATCCTACGGCAAATCGATTAGGTTCGGCTGAAATGCCTGCGCTCCAAATTATAATGGATTTTACCGCGGTTAGATGGTTACGTTTTAGATTTTCGGTGGAAGGTCACGGGGAACAAGTGCAACCCTTTTATCCTGCGAATTGCCAGGTTGCTTAGAGTTTTGAAACGTTAGGAGAATCAGTTAGTAGTATCGGTCTTTTAACCCCGTGAATCCAGGAGAACCGACCCGNCGCGGTTAGATGGTTACGTTTTAGATTTTCGGTGGAACGTCACGGGGAACAAGTGCAACCCTTTTATCCCGTGAATTGCCAGGTTGCTTAGAGTTTTGAAACGTTAGGAGAATCAGTTAGTAGTATCGGTCTTTTAACCCCGTGAATCCAGGAGAACCGACCCGTAGGAGGCGCCAAAAACCCTTAGTAATTTTCCGAACATCGACCAGTTCGGCCCGGAATAACCACCATTTTAGTTATAGAATTATATAAAGAAAAATTCGAGTTGAGTATTTTTCGCGTTTGAGTTCTCCCAAAAGCATTCGGTAGCGCCATCGAAGCCAACGCTTGATGTGCCAAAATCTCCGCCAATCAGAGCCCGCCTGTTGGCCGGAATTCGCGCTGCGGTTAGTGCCCGTGACACTGACCCAGGGCAGTTAGTTCCGCGTTGACCGTCGTCGACCATTAGTCANAGTTAGGAGAATTGATTAGTAGTATCGGTCTTTTAACCCCGTGAATCCAGGAGAACCGACCCGTAGGAGGCGCCAAAAACCCTTAATAACCACCATTTTAGTTATAGAATTATATAGAGAAAAATTCGAGTTGAGTATTTTTCGCGTTTGAGTTCCCCCCAAAGGCATTCGGTAGCGCCATCGAACCCAACGCTTAATGTGCCAAAATCTCCGCCAATCAGAGCCCGCCGATGTTGGCCGGAATTCGCGCTGCGGTTAGTGCCCGTGACACTGACCCAGGGCAGTTAGTTCCGCGTTGACCGTCGTCGACCATTAGTCACGTGTGAAATTTTGAGTGTGTCCACGCAACGTAATTGTGCCACGTGGATTATTATACCTTTTGGAGAAGCCGTACCGATCCAGGATGGTTCGGAAAGGGAAGAGGACCTCTAAACACAGGAAGATCGTGAGTTTTTACGGTGGAAATTGCATTTATCCGGGCCATTGATAATGGCGTCGGTTTTTCCCCTTCGTGACGGTATCCCTCGCGTGGCCTTCAGCCACGTGCAGTAGTGGTTCACCCCCCTTTTTTCGGATTTGTGGGTCCGGATGTGTTATTAACCCTTATCCCGGAATTTATCCACGGGTCTCTCCGATTTTGGATCGGATATTCCACCCAAATTGGGTTGGCTCCGAGTTTTTTTTCCCCACTCCGGATTATTCCAATCACCTTTAAGATGATTTACGGGTTCATTGAGTGTGCCTATTTAATAATGAAGTTCCTGTGTCGTTTCCCAGTCGAAATCGTACGATTTTCGACGTGGGCTATTTCCTTCTCCCTCGCCCCTATAGCGAGGAGCATTCCTATTTTTCCCTACGTACACATTGCGTAGAGTTTTCCCCCTCGCGATAACCCCCCTAACGCGGCTACCAGTAGTGGCTATCGCTTCCCGTAAGCGTTCCTCCATTTAAATTTCCCTCCGGCTACAACTCAATCTGGAGTGGCTCCCAACGATCCCAAAATTTTGATTTTGGTTTCATTGGCTTCTCTAGACTCTCCCGAGAACGGAGGCTCTGGGTTTTTCGGATTTTACTCTGTCGATTTTTCGCTACGGCGAGTTTAGTTTTAGGGAATTTTTGTTTTCTCCCGCCGTACGTTATACGTGCACGGGTGGGTTTATTGCCTCGCTCTCTCTCACTCTCACGGGGAATCCGTATACCTTTCCCCCCAGTTCTCGGAATTCTCGAGTATTTCGGAATTAGTAAATACTATTATATTATTCTTGAGGAATTTATGACCTCATTTTGNGTTTTACGGTGGAAATTACATTTATCCAGGCCATTGATAATGGCGTTGGTTTTTCCCCTTCGTGGCGGTATCCCTCGCGTGGCCTTCAGCCACGTGCAGTGGTGATTCACCACCCTTTTATNAGTGGCTATCGCTTCCCGTAAGCGTTCCTCCATTTAAATTTCCCTCCGGCTACAACTCAATCTGGAGTGGCTCCCAACGATCCCAAAATTTTGATTTTG
>NW_021681327.1:0-6754 GCF_001412515.2 Diachasma alloeum
CTCTACTCTCTACAAAAGTAGATAGTAGACAGTTCGCCTCATTTTAAGGATCAAAAATAATATGGTTCAAATATTTGACAGTTAGTCTTTTTAAGGGTCAGAAATTTTCAGGGTCAAAATCCAAAATCTTAGGGTCAGAAGCATTAAGGTTCAAAACATATTGAGTCCGCAATCCGAACCATCCCTGCTCCACAAATTGTAGAGAGTGGAGAGTAGCCCCCACCAAGCATCCGATCCCAACGCTCTACTCTCTACAAAAGTAGATAGTAGAGAGTTGGCCTCATTTTAAGTGTCAAAAATAATATAGTTCAATTATTTGACAGACTTTTTAAGGGTCAGAAATTTTTAGGTTCAAAATCCAAAATCCTAGGGTCAGAAGCATTAAGGGTCACAACATATTGAGTCCGCAATCCCAACTATCCTCTCTCTACAATTTGTGGAGAGTAGCCCCCACCAAGCATCCAATCCCAACTCTCTACTCTCTATAAAAGTAGATAGTAGACAGTTGGTCTCATCTTAAGGGTTAAAAATGATATGGATCAAATATTTGACAGTTAGTCTTTTTTAAGGGTCAGCAATTTTCAGGGTCAAAATCCAAAATCCTAGGGTCAGAAGCATTAAGGGTCACAACATATTGAGTCCGCAATCCCAACTATCCACTCTCCACAAATTGTAGAGAGTGGAGAGTAGCCCCCACCAAGCATCCGATCCCAACTCTCTACTCTCTACAAAAGTAGATAGTAGAGAGTTGGCCTCATTTTAAGGGTCAAAAATAATATGGTTCAAATATTTGACAGTCAGACTTTTTTAAGGGTCAGAAATTTTTAGGGTCAAAATCCGAAATCTTAGGGTCAGAAGCATTAAGGGTCACAACATATTGAGTCCGCAATCCCAACTATCCACTCTCCACAAATTGTAGAGAGTGGAGAGTAGCCCCCACCAAGCATCCGATCCCAACTCTCTACTCTCTACAAAAGTAGATAGTAGAGAGTTGGCCTCATTTTAAGGGTCAAAAATAATATGGTTCAAATATTTGACAGTCAGACTTTTTTAAGGGTCAGAAATTTTTAGGGTCAAAATCCGAAATCTTAGGGTCAGAAGCATTAAGGGTCACAACATATTGAGTCCGCAATCCCAACTATCCACTCTCCACAAATTGTAGAGAGTGGAGAGTAGCCCCCACCAAGCATCCGATCCCAACTCTCTACTCTCTACAAAAGTAGATAGTAGAGAGTTGGCCTCATTTTAAGGGTCAAAAATAATATGGTTCAAATATTTGACAGTCAGACTTTTTTAAGGGTCAGAAATTTTTAGGGTCAAAATCCAAAATCTTAGGGTCAGAAGCATTAAGGGTCACAACATATTGAGTCCGCAATCCCAACTATCCACTCTCCACAAATTGTAGAGAGTGGAGAGTAGCCCCCACCAAGCATCCGATCCCAACTCTCTACTCTCTACAAAAGTAGATAGTAGAGAGTTGGCCTCATTTTAAGGGTCAAAAATAATATGGTTCAAATATTTGACAGTCAGACTTTTTTAAGGGTCAGAAATTTTTAGGGTCAAAATCCAAAATCTTAGGGTCAGAAGCATTAAGGGTCACAACATATTGAGTCCGCAATCCCAACTATCCACTCTCCACAAATTGTAGAGAGTGGAGAGTAGCCCCCACCAAGCATCCGATCCCAACTCTCTACTCTCTACAAAAGTAGATAGTAGAGAGTTGGCCTCATTTTAAGGGTCAAAAATAATATGGTTCAAATATTTGACAGTCAGACTTTTTTAAGGGTCAGAAATTTTTAGGGTCAAAATCCAAAATCTTAGGGTCAGAAGCATTAAGGGTCACAACATATTGAGTCCGCAATCCCAACTATCCACTCTCCACAAATTGTAGAGAGTGGAGAGTAGCCCCCACCAAGCATCCGATCCCAACTCTCTACTCTCTACAAAAGTAGATAGTAGAGAGTTGGCCTCATTTTAAGGGTCAAAAATAATATGGTTCAAATATTTGACAGTCAGACTTTTTTAAGGGTCAGAAATTTTTAGGGTCAAAATCCAAAATCTTAGGGTCAGAAGCATTAAGGGTCACAACATATTGAGTCCGCAATCCCAACTATCCACTCTCCACAAATTGTAGAGAGTGGAGAGTAGCCCCCACCAAGCATCCGATCCCAACTCTCTACTCTCTACAAAAGTAGATAGTAGAGAGTTGGCCTCATTTTAAGGGTCAAAAATAATATGGTTCAAATATTTGACAGTCAGACTTTTTTAAGGGTCAGAAATTTTTAGGGTCAAAATCCAAAATCTTAGGGTCAGAAGCATTAAGGGTCACAACATATTGAGTCCGCAATCCCAACTATCCACTCTCCACAAATTGTAGAGAGTGGAGAGTAGCCCCCACCAAGCATCCGATCCCAACTCTCTACTCTCTACAAAAGTAGATAGTAGAGAGTTGGCCTCATTTTAAGGGTCAAAAATAATATGGTTCAAATATTTGACAGTCAGACTTTTTTAAGGGTCAGAAATTTTTAGGGTCAAAATCCAAAATCTTAGGGTCAGAAGCATTAAGGGTCACAACATATTGAGTCCGCAATCCCAACTATCCACTCTCCACAAATTGTAGAGAGTGGAGAGTAGCCCCCACCAAGCATCCGATCCCAACTCTCTACTCTCTACAAAAGTAGATAGTAGAGAGTTGGCCTCATTTTAAGGGTCAAAAATAATATGGTTCAAATATTTGACAGTCAGACTTTTTTAAGGGTCAGAAATTTTTAGGGTCAAAATCCAAAATCTTAGGGTCAGAAGCATTAAGGGTCACAACATATTGAGTCCGCAATCCCAACTATCCACTCTCCACAAATTGTAGAGAGTGGAGAGTAGCCCCCACCAAGCATCCGATCCCAACTCTCTACTCTCTACAAAAGTAGATAGTAGAGAGTTGGCCTCATTTTAAGGGTCAAAAATAATATGGTTCAAATATTTGACAGTCAGACTTTTTTAAGGGTCAGAAATTTTTAGGGTCAAAATCCAAAATCTTAGGGTCAGAAGCATTAAGGGTCACAACATATTGAGTCCGCAATCCCAACTATCCACTCTCCACAAATTGTAGAGAGTGGAGAGTAGCCCCCACCAAGCATCCGATCCCAACTCTCTACTCTCTACAAAAGTAGATAGTAGAGAGTTGGCCTCATTTTAAGGGTCAAAAATAATATGGTTCAAATATTTGACAGTCAGACTTTTTTAAGGGTCAGAAATTTTTAGGGTCAAAATCCAAAATCTTAGGGTCAGAAGCATTAAGGGTCACAACATATTGAGTCCGCAATCCCAACTATCCACTCTCCACAAATTGTAGAGAGTGGAGAGTAGCCCCCACCAAGCATCCGATCCCAACTCTCTACTCTCTACAAAAGTAGATAGTAGAGAGTTGGCCTCATTTTAAGGGTCAAAAATAATATGGTTCAAATATTTGACAGTCAGACTTTTTTAAGGGTCAGAAATTTTTAGGGTCAAAATCCAAAATCTTAGGGTCAGAAGCATTAAGGGTCACAACATATTGAGTCCGCAATCCCAACTATCCACTCTCCACAAATTGTAGAGAGTGGAGAGTAGCCCCCACCAAGCATCCGATCCCAACTCTCTACTCTCTACAAAAGTAGATAGTAGAGAGTTGGCCTCATTTTAAGGGTCAAAAATAATATGGTTCAAATATTTGACAGTCAGACTTTTTTAAGGGTCAGAAATTTTTAGGGTCAAAATCCAAAATCTTAGGGTCAGAAGCATTAAGGGTCACAACATATTGAGTCCGCAATCCCAACTATCCACTCTCCACAAATTGTAGAGAGTGGAGAGTAGCCCCCACCAAGCATCCGATCCCAACTCTCTACTCTCTACAAAAGTAGATAGTAGAGAGTTGGCCTCATTTTAAGGGTCAAAAATAATATGGTTCAAATATTTGACAGTCAGACTTTTTTAAGGGTCAGAAATTTTTAGGGTCAAAATCCAAAATCTTAGGGTCAGAAGCATTAAGGGTCACAACATATTGAGTCCGCAATCCCAACTATCCACTCTCCACAAATTGTAGAGAGTGGAGAGTAGCCCCCACCAAGCATCCGATCCCAACTCTCTACTCTCTACAAAAGTAGATAGTAGAGAGTTGGCCTCATTTTAAGGGTCAAAAATAATATGGTTCAAATATTTGACAGTCAGACTTTTTTAAGGGTCAGAAATTTTTAGGGTCAAAATCCAAAATCTTAGGGTCAGAAGCATTAAGGGTCACAACATATTGAGTCCGCAATCCCAACTATCCACTCTCCACAAATTGTAGAGAGTGGAGAGTAGCCCCCACCAAGCATCCGATCCCAACTCTCTACTCTCTACAAAAGTAGATAGTAGAGAGTTGGCCTCATTTTAAGGGTCAAAAATAATATGGTTCAAATATTTGACAGTCAGACTTTTTTAAGGGTCAGAAATTTTTAGGGTCAAAATCCAAAATCTTAGGGTCAGAAGCATTAAGGGTCACAACATATTGAGTCCGCAATCCCAACTATCCACTCTCCACAAATTGTAGAGAGTGGAGAGTAGCCCCCACCAAGCATCCGATCCCAACTCTCTACTCTCTACAAAAGTAGATAGTAGAGAGTTGGCCTCATTTTAAGGGTCAAAAATAATATGGTTCAAATATTTGACAGTCAGACTTTTTTAAGGGTCAGAAATTTTTAGGGTCAAAATCCAAAATCTTAGGGTCAGAAGCATTAAGGGTCACAACATATTGAGTCCGCAATCCCAACTATCCACTCTCCACAAATTGTAGAGAGTGGAGAGTAGCCCCCACCAAGCATCCGATCCCAACTCTCTACTCTCTACAAAAGTAGATAGTAGAGAGTTGGCCTCATTTTAAGGGTCAAAAATAATATGGTTCAAATATTTGACAGTCAGACTTTTTTAAGGGTCAGAAATTTTTAGGGTCAAAATCCAAAATCTTAGGGTCAGAAGCATTAAGGGTCACAACATATTGAGTCCGCAATCCCAACTATCCACTCTCCACAAATTGTAGAGAGTGGAGAGTAGCCCCCACCAAGCATCCGATCCCAACTCTCTACTCTCTACAAAAGTAGATAGTAGAGAGTTGGCCTCATTTTAAGGGTCAAAAATAATATGGTTCAAATATTTGACAGTCAGACTTTTTTAAGGGTCAGAAATTTTTAGGGTCAAAATCCAAAATCTTAGGGTCAGAAGCATTAAGGGTCACAACATATTGAGTCCGCAATCCCAACTATCCACTCTCCACAAATTGTAGAGAGTGGAGAGTAGCCCCCACCAAGCATCCGATCCCAACTCTCTACTCTCTACAAAAGTAGATAGTAGAGAGTTGGCCTCATTTTAAGGGTCAAAAATAATATGGTTCAAATATTTGACAGTCAGACTTTTTTAAGGGTCAGAAATTTTTAGGGTCAAAATCCAAAATCTTAGGGTCAGAAGCATTAAGGGTCACAACATATTGAGTCCGCAATCCCAACTATCCACTCTCCACAAATTGTAGAGAGTGGAGAGTAGCCCCCACCAAGCATCCGATCCCAACTCTCTACTCTCTACAAAAGTAGATAGTAGAGAGTTGGCCTCATTTTAAGGGTCAAAAATAATATGGTTCAAATATTTGACAGTCAGACTTTTTTAAGGGTCAGAAATTTTTAGGGTCAAAATCCAAAATCTTAGGGTCAGAAGCATTAAGGGTCACAACATATTGAGTCCGCAATCCCAACTATCCACTCTCCACAAATTGTAGAGAGTGGAGAGTAGCCCCCACCAAGCATCCGATCCCAACTCTCTACTCTCTACAAAAGTAGATAGTAGAGAGTTGGCCTCATTTTAAGGGTCAAAAATAATATGGTTCAAATATTTGACAGTCAGACTTTTTTAAGGGTCAGAAATTTTTAGGGTCAAAATCCAAAATCTTAGGGTCAGAAGCATTAAGGGTCACAACATATTGAGTCCGCAATCCCAACTATCCACTCTCCACAAATTGTAGAGAGTGGAGAGTAGCCCCCACCAAGCATCCGATCCCAACTCTCTACTCTCTACAAAAGTAGATAGTAGAGAGTTGGCCTCATTTTAAGGGTCAAAAATAATATGGTTCAAATATTTGACAGTCAGACTTTTTTAAGGGTCAGAAATTTTTAGGGTCAAAATCCAAAATCTTAGGGTCAGAAGCATTAAGGGTCACAACATATTGAGTCCGCAATCCCAACTATCCACTCTCCACAAATTGTAGAGTGTGGAGAGTAGCCCCCACCAAGCATCCGATCCCAACTCTCTAATCTCTAGAAAAAGTAGATAGTAGATAGTTGGCTTCATTTTCAGGGTCAAAAATAATATGGTTCAAATATTTGACCGTCAGACTTTTTTAACGGTCAGAAATTTTAAGGGTCAGAATCCAAAATCTTAGCGTCAGAAGCATTAGGGGTCACAACATATTGAGTCCGCAATCTCAACTATCCACTCTCCACAAATTGTAGAAAGTGGAGAGTAGCCCCCACCAAGCATCCGATCNAGTTGGCTTCATTTTAAGGGTCAAAAATAATATGGTTCAAATATTTGACCGTCAGACTTTTTTAACGGTCAGAAATTTTAAGGGTCAGAATCCAAAATCTTAGCGTCAGAAGCATTAGGGGTCACAACATATTGAGTCCGCAATGTCAACTATCCACTCTCCACAAATTGCAGAAAGTGGAGAGTAGCCCCCACCAAGCATCCGATCCCA
>NW_021681327.1:7038-11377 GCF_001412515.2 Diachasma alloeum
GTGGAGAGTAGCCCCCACCAAGCATCCAATCCCAACTCTCTACTCTCTACAAAAGTAGATAGTAGACAGTTGGTCTCATCTTAAGGGTCAAAAATAATATGGTTCAAATATTTCACAGTCAGACTTTCTTAAGGGTAAGAAATTTTTAGGGTAAAAATCCAAAATCTTAGGGTCAGAAGCATTGAGGGTGACAAGATATTGAGTCCGCAATCCTAACTATCCACTCTCCACAAATTGTAGAGTGGAGAGTAGCCCCCACCAAGCATCCGATCCCACTCTCTACTCTCTACAAAAGTAGATAGTAGACAGTTGGTCTCATCTTAAGGGTCTAAAATAATATGGTTCAAATATTTCACAGTCAGACTTTTTTAAGGGTCAGAAATTTTTAGGGTCAAAATCCAAAATCTTAGGGTCAGAAGCATTAAGGGTCACAACATATTGAGTCCACAATCCCAACTATCCACTCTCCACAAATTGTGGAGAGTGGAGAGTAGCCTCCACCAAGCATCCGATCCCAACTCTCTACTCTCTAGAAAAAGTAGATAGTAGACAGTTGGCCTCATTTTAAGGGTCAAAAATAATATGGTTCAAATGTTTGACCGTCAGACTTTTTTAAGGCTCTGAAAATATAAGTGTCACAATATATGAATCATAATCTGTAAGGGTTGGAAGGTTTTAGTGCCATAACATTCAGCGTTCACAAAAAATTTCGGTTCTGGGCGTTCAAAGAGGCATGAGGTCTAAGGTTCTAAAGATTAGAGAGTCAGATTACTCAAGGGTCTAAATCCATGAAGCCCAGAATAGTCCTCCCTTCAGCTATCTCCTCTCTAAAAGCACTCATGAGTAGCGAATTGGCCCTGTCATTCCAACTCTCCACGAACTCTCAACTTTCTCTCCACTCCAGGAACAAATAGAGAGTCGAACTATCCACTGGTTCCGCTTGGGTTGTTCTCCCCTCTTCAGTCTTAAATGTTTAGTTCTAAACCGGAATTAATAGAAGTTATTATTATCACGTCAGAAATTTGAGAAGAAGAAATTATTGCTATTCGAGATGAACAATAATCATAATGCGCATACAAAAAAAAAAGAACAAGATTCTCTTATAAATAACGAACTCCTCTTGTGTTCACAATGTTGACTGTTCTACTCCACACTCCTTAAAACTAAGAATCGTTCTTAATTATTGTTCTCGATTTATTTTGATTGATAGTTTATTATGATTACATATCAGATATTGTATAAATATCTCTGGGCGACTCATAAATGTTATATTTATGCATGATAAGGACAAAACTGAATGTTATATGAAAGGAGTTCACGCCAAAACGTTGAGAATGTGTTGATGTTGTGTATGTGCACCCATGCACTCAATATTCGATGTATTTTTTTTAGGTTTTAAAGTAGTTGGAAGCTTAAAGCTTTAGCTATAGGTCTTCCCTCTTCAGTTCTAAGTGTTTAGTTCCAAACCTGAATTAACAGAAGTTATTATTTTCGCATAGGAATTGAGAAAAAAAGAAATTATAGCTATTCGAGATAAACAATCATAATTTTGCTCATACAAAGAATGAAGAACAAGTGTTAATTACAAGAGAGTCATTCTAATAAGTTCGAAGATAGATACTAAGCGGATTCACCAATATTCTCAACTTACCAACAATGATTTTTGTCATTTCCAATGAAAATGATTATATAGAACAAAAATGGGATTCAATCTGTGTACATGGACAGAAACGTCAAAAATTCGATTGTTCAGCTACCTCGTTTTGTAATAAAAATGAAAAAATTATTATTTCTACATTTCAATCATTTTATTCCATTAGATTCTATAAACTTGAGTAAATTTGAATTTCCATCCTGTCTCGGACATAAATTCTATTTGTACTCAAACATGTCAAAGTGAAGAATGGAAAACAGGAACTCACTAAAAAACAACACGCTATAAGCAAGCGATGTATTCTATTAACTTTACAGATCTTTTTCAAAATCACTTGATTCATATGAAGTTAGTGAAAATTATGTTCCAGCCTGAGGGGAGAGAAACGAAGAAAAAAAAGGGAAAGAGAGGATCCTTACGCAAATTTCTCAATATTTGAGAAAAAACGATTCCATTTTTTTTATTCTGTTGAAATTGCTTCTACGGGAATTGGTGTTATTAAAATACTAAGTGAACCTGAAATTGATTACTATTGTGAATTTTCACGCATTCAACTTTCATTTTTCCCAAATCCATCCATTTTCCATTGCCAGGGAGAGAATGAGAATCACTTATTGATATTTTCTCAAAGTAAATTGATTTTCCATTCAAGGATTCGAAATTCCACATTCTTAAGGAAACGTGGGGCAAAGTAGAACGTTTTCTGATCTCCAAATCCCAATATCCCAAAAAAAAGATATTGGTCATTACAGAATGATCACAGAACTTTCCGTTTCACTCGTCCACCTTGTGACGGAATTTTCGAGAATTCCGCCACCTGTACGAGAGTTCACCGCAAGATCGGAAAACTGCGGACTTTCGACCAAGTAAATTGTAAGGAGAGAGAGTGACGAGGGTGAGTAAATAATTTTAAGAGAGAATCGCGTCATTCTCCCCCTGAAGGTTAGCACCCCTGTCGAAGGGAGATGCAACATTTCTAATCTTTAGCTCGAGCCTTGGATATCGATCATCAGAACATCCGGACATCAACATCCGCGGGAGAATAACGTTCGATTCTTTAAAACAAGTAAATTCACGTGTCGATCCACGATAAAAACGAGTAAAAATAAAATATGCAGTTGAATTAAAAACAAATAATTAAATTCTCGATGTTTCGAGGTAATTTTCGGTTTAGTTTCGGATCGCGGGATTTACGGTTAGAGTCATTACGGTTTAGGTAAATTTACAGTCAAATGTATTTACCGGTTTAATAGATATTTTGTTAGTTTCGCGAATTCTGAGTGGAACGAGTCTCCACCGTGGATCGTGGCCGATAGACTGAGCCTCCCGGTGAGATCTCGTATTTCCGTTGAGTGTTAGTTGCTGATCATCGAGGTTGAGCTGAAATGCTCACGCTCCCTAGCTTACGCATTTCGTGGGGTTATTGGGCTCACTAGTACGGTTGGAAGGCCCTGTGGGTGAATTTAGGCCTCTCGCCTGCATGGATTGCCATGGCCCATTTTAGATTTACGGTTTTCTTAGAGGTGATTCCCCAATAAACTCCCGGGAGAGTGACAGCTACGAAAAATGCACTCAATTGAAAAGTACATTCGCATTGATAAAAGGCGAACAACCGCCTATATTTTCCCCTCAATCCGAGTTTCGTTCGTTTCGTTTAGTAAATCCCGGTTAAAGTTCAGTTTCAAACAATTTTCAGTCAAAGGAAATAAAGTGCCAGCCACAAAATTATAAATTATCTTAAGAGTCCATATTCGGAGTTTAAATTTGAATTGACGTCCCCGCGCGCGAGTTTCCACCGACTGCAGAAGTAACTCTCCGGCGACTGGTCACACGGTGCCTCAGTCGCCCGTCGTCACACGAGAATCTCGGTCGAACGCTGGATTCATTCGCAGTTCCGCCATCGTCCAAGTCGCCGCGCTTTTGGAGCAGCCCAAGGGAAAAGACGCCGAGAGGACTCCTCGTGGAACCTGGATTGGAGGAGAAATGGTAAGAATACCCTCTGACCCCAAGTGCACACTCCCAGAAGGGCAGTAGTGCACATTTTTCCCCGAAAATCCGTAGGAGGACCATGGGAGGGGAATGTACATGCTACGGCATCATCGAATGACGGCATCCTGCCCTCTCCGGAAACCCCGTATTTGTCGAACGATAAGTGCACCCATGGAGTGCATAATCGGTTCACAACTACTCTCTCTATTTCTAAGAAGTGATTGTATAGTGATAAGTGGGGAATTCATAAATAAAATAGAGTTATGCGTGCACGCATGCTCTCCACGTGGTGTGGATGTAGCTATGGTGCTGGTTTGCATTCTTTTCATTGCTCGAACGGATTGACGCCTCATTTGGGAGCGCCTTTCGTTCCGTAGCATTTTTCCCTGATATTTTATTCCCATGATACCGATTTTTCGTCAAGCAGAAGCTCGTGAGCTCCCTATAATTGAAGCGACGCCACAAGGCTCCTGATCGAAAGAGAATTCGAGAATGTGAACTGAGGGCACCTTGCGAGTGCCTATTCCATTCCTCGAGTTTTCTCCTTCAGTGAATATTCGTCTTCCCGTTAATTCTTCGTCGCTAGCGGTTTTCATACACGTATGGATCCCCGTGCACGCCATTTCCGGTTGTGCCGAGAGATCATACGCATTTAGGCTTTTCTCCCCCTTTCTCGCAGATATCTCTCTCTCTCTC
>NW_021681327.1:16230-25667 GCF_001412515.2 Diachasma alloeum
CTCTCTCTCTCTCTCTCTCTCTCGGGAATAAATCGTAGTGAATGAATTTAGAAGTTCCATTTATTTTGGATCGATTTTGAGAAATGAAATAAATCACGAGACAATTTAACATAATCCACGTGTCTCAGATTTAATTAATTTTCCGATCTGGTTTTGAGTAATTTTGAATATTCCTTTGGGTTGTGCGACACCTTTTCGTAAGACCGAGCGACCGATCCTACCGCGCTCTCCGGATTTCTTCGAGCTAGTCGAAATAATTCCGCAACCTCTCCCTTCGATTTTCCCTAGTTATCCTTAAGTCTAGTTTTATTCTCGTTTGGTTCCCTTTGGCTGCGGTTCGTTGATACCGCCGAAACAAAAATCAACTGGCGCCCGACATCAGTTCCTCAAAAGAATAGCTGGCTTCTCGTTTTCCGGTTATGGCGTTTCCATCGTTTCTACGGTTTTCGAGAATTTCAGGGAACATCGAAATGGAAGAGGCCGAAGGTGACACACTACGGCTACCGTTCAATATGGGATTTTCTATGAGTTTAAGGTCTCGCATCTAATCCGTGCCTTTTCGTCTACGTTGGGAAAAATCGCCGTCACAACCTTGAGGAATTCCAAAAGATGAATTGACAAGTTCTTCCTTTTCCGTCAACATTTTCCTTATACAATTCTCGAGCCTGAGTTTCACATTTTTTTTCCACGGTCTTTACGTAAAAGAAAACTCCATCATTATTAACAAATTTACAACAGAACAAGTGGCATAAGCAGATAAGAATTTTTTTTTCTATCTAATATTTATTGAAATATTGTCTAACAGGTTTCCACAATGTTCAGTAGGAATTGACAGATAACAGATTGAATTTATAATAGAGCTTTCCAGCGACTCCGCTAGATTTTCAATGTTTTTTTTTCTGTATCTGTATTATTTCATGAGTTGAATTGTCATGAAACAACGGGTGTACAGAATATCACATTAACAATGGTTTATTCGAACATAAGGGGGAAAGGGCTGATTATGTCTTCAGTGAGATGGCCCTAATTGATTCATGATCTGTGCCATGAGCCCCTGGATGATTTCGATGGTCGTCTTCCACCTATCGCTGATGACTGTTGTGGGTCTGTTTTCAGTGTTAGTGTCTTGAAACTTGGCAGCGAGTATAAAGTAGAAGCTGATGAGTACTGCGACGAACAAGAGACTTTTCCAGGGAATAATATTGCTTATAATAAACTTCGAAGACTCCGCTTTTCCTGATAGGGATAGTCTGGTGCTCTGAGGGCCCTCCATTCACTGGTTTGTAATCCTATGAGGAATAGAAAAGTTTGGAATGATGTGGAATGCGTCTGGATGCATGATCATACATTGATGAATGAATTTGATGGGAAATACTCATTGGCCTAATTGAGGTCCCGAGTACAATTCAGATTCATCTCGAAAGCAAGAAACGTAATATAAGACTGCAAATCAACATAAATCACAATTATCATTGTTCAACTAATAGCCTTCGTGGTAGTCATATTGGAAATTTAATTTTAGGTTTTTTTCTAAAGAAATTTTCAAGAGAAATTTTGTTTAAATTTACATCTTTGATTAACAATGTTTAATTCAGAGTCTCGAATCGATTTAACGAACCGTTTACAGAATTTCGAGAATGGAAAAATATAAGAAAATCGAATTTCTACAAGGTCATGGGATTCGACTCCAAACTAGTATTTGTCAAGTGATAAATACATTGGGATATCGAAATCAAATCCTTAAAAATTCATAGATACGTTTTATGAAGAATATTTCCAAGAATTACTATCTGTAATTGAGAATCTGGACATTCTTTAAAAAATCATTTCAAACACGATATTCTAGTCTTGAATTTGTCATCTGAAGTAAATACCTCAGGGATTTATTGCTCGACCCAAAACATTTATACTTGAAAAGAAGAACATATTCATGGGATCATTACCTCTTGCAAACATATTATCAATCTCCTGGTACTTGATGGGATCTCACAACGATGGATCCTGTGGGTCCTTCTCCATATTAGCTATAGTATTCATGACTAGGTCAGGATATTCACATGAAATTGGACTCCCATTCCTTATCGTCTAGAGGATGGACTGAAGTCAATGATTTCTCTTGGCCTGTCTGGAATCATCCCGAGCTCGATATTCAAGGGTGCCGGTTCCTGGATCCTATTTCCATGGGGCTATTGTCATCCAGAGCCGAGATACTGATTCAACAACAATCGTTTACGGTGAAGTTTGTTTGACGTCCATCCATTTAGGCTAGTCTTGAGTCCTTTAGAATTATCTAGGCGAGAGGAATTTATATCGATCCAGCCATCCTATCCCCGATGATTTTGTTGATGAACCCTCCGGTTTTTTTTTCTCATTGTTTCTTTTTTCTCACACCTTCCACTTGTACTCGAACATAGGCACCACATAGAACCATGGTATGAAATCATTTCACGATTAAATACAGATGATTCCTCAAATGTAGTTAATGATTAGTTCGGTTTTAACACACTGAACTGCACTCAACCAACATAAAAATAAATACGAGGGGGGAGCGTCAACGCACAGCTGATGACCCTTCGGAGGAGTCTGCGCATGCGCAACCTGCTCCCCCATCCAAAATGAGAAAACAATTAATTAAAAAATAACTGTTACTTCCTAAACTTCAAATCAAAGTTTTTTGGTCTTCCCAAATGATTTCACGTCGATCTAAGCTGGTCCGATTGACATTTGGCCATACCACCTGCTCACTATACGCCGGAAAGACTAATTAATTATAAATAAACTATTAGTTCCCAAATTATACAAATGCATTCCTAAACTTGCCCAAATGTTTCCCAAATGATTGAAATTGGTTTCATCCGGATATTGATTATTTCCCTGCTAACTATATGGCCGTCTCCGATTGAGGTTCACACGGTAATAACGGTGGCTATATTATCGGCCATCGATCAAACAGTTTTTTTAATAACGTGTGGGATTGGGGACGCTAAATAAGAATGCGATACCTGGTGGGCATAGCCTACACTGAAAAAAATGGCCGTTCGATGGGAACTCATGCACGTTCCATTTGATTTGTTGGTGATTACTCAGTTGCTCCGAAAAACGGACTATTCACTGGAAAATACTCCTGTAAAGCGCAAAGTGAAAATAATTCCAAAGAAATGTGCCAAAGGATGTCAGAGTACATCAGTGACTAATCCAGAATTGAGTTTTCATATAATCCCTCCATCAAATCTCAAATATTCTCTCACAACATCAGATAACCTCCAAAGTGCAATTGAAGTTGATATACGGGAAAGGTGGATTCAACTATTGAAGCCCGAAAATATTGTGAAGGATTCACGAGTGTGTAGTTTACATTTCTCACTCGATGATTTTGTGTTCCCAGGTGAGTTTTATTGCAACTGCTAAGTGTCTTAAGCGCTTAATATACATTCACCTTGACTTGCTTGTCAGTAGTGACACTTTCCATTGCAATTTTGCAGAGTTTTTTGAGGAGTGCGGGATGAGACGACGTCGATTGAAAAAATATGCTGTCCCGACTCAACATCTATCAGCGTGTGATGCACGGGATAGGCAAGCTCAAAGCCACTTGGAGGAGGCGATCGAATAATCCTCTCTGAGAGGTAGCACATCACCATTCCGATGAATTGCAACCTTAGGAGACAATATGGATATAACGCTACTCGCACAAGAACCCGTATCTCCTGAAACACATGGAAGTACGTCAAAATTCAAGGTGACACCTCAGTATTAATTTTGCATAGCTAAATAGAAATTAATTCAGTAATGTAGTGGTGAGACGAGGAAAGTTGATTCAACTGGAGAGTCAGCTTCCCTGAAATATCTTGAAATATAAGGGAGATAGGGAAATTTCTATAGGGGAGAACCGGGCCAAATGGGACATCCGTGCAAAATGGGGCGTGGGGGTAAAATGGGACATAGGGCAAAATGAAACGCAGGTGAAATGGGACAGGGTCCAAATGAATCAGGAGGTTGAATGGGAGACAAAGGGAAAGAATGATGGGGGCTGAGAGGTCGAATCAAGGGGCCAAACGGTCTAGAGATTGAACAAAAGGTTGGAAGCCTGAATCATGAGTCCTAGGGTCTAGGGAGAAAGCTGCGATGTCGAATCAAGGAGCCCAAAGGTCTTGAGAAAAGGCTGAAAGATCAAATACAGGGTCCAATTGGTCGAGAGAAGTGGTTGGGAGGTCGAATCAAGGAGCCAAATCGTCTAGAGAGGTAGCTGGAAGATTGATGCAAAGGCCAAAGGCTGGAAGGTTGAATATAGAGGCCTAACGGTCTAGAGAGGAGGCTAGACGGTCGAATTCAGGGTCCAAACTGTCTAGAGAGGCAGCTAGAAGGTCGAATTAAGGGCCAAAGGCTGGAAGGTTGAATTCAGAGACCAAACGGTCTAGACAAAAGGTTGGAAGCTTAAATTCAGGGGCAAAATGGTCTAGAGAAGAGGCTGGAAGGGCCAATCAGAGAGGTAAACGTGTCACCCCAAAGGCTTAACAGCTGTTACATGAAGTTGAGGTTTTCAAGAAAGAAATGAAATTTGTAGAAAAAACCGTTCAGCCTGTAAGAATAGACTGTTGAGTCCTTTGATTGGACCTTCCAGTCTCTTCTCTAGACCTTTTATCCCCTGAATTCGACCTTCCAGTCTTTCGCCCTTGATTCAGGCTTCCAGCTGCCTCTCTAGACCGTTTGGCCCCTTGATTCGACCTCTCAGCCCCCATGAATCTTTCTCCTTGTCTCCCATTCAACCTCCTGATTCATTTGGACCCCGTCCCATTTTCCCCGCCTTATGTCCCATTTTACGCTCGCGTCCCGTTTAGCCGGGATGTCCCATTTCGCCCGGATGACCCATTTTCCCCGGTTCTCCCATAGTTTATGCTCCACTCTTCATGCAGGGTCTTCAGAAAAATTCCCCTATGTTTCCCAGAAGGTGTTCATAGATAAGCGGCTATCTCCTTGGAATTTAAACCCATCCAGTAAAGAACTTTATTTGTTTTAGCACTCGACTAGTGAATTTGTTGATGAATAAACCCCTGAGCAAGTTTTGATATTTCGATAAGTTTCAATGATTGTCTGATTCAGTTCATGAAATTTTGCGTATTTTTTTTGTTTTTTCTTGATTCAGGTCAAAGAAACCTATGGAGGAAAGGATGCCATCAAATGTAACTTGTATTCGTTATTCGACGCAGTTGATGAGGCTCTCTGTGATAATGACATTTGTCGTTAAGTATTATCTCCACAAGGGCCATTAGAAGGAACAATATCTGACCATCTCTCCGCAAATAAAGAAAAAACAGAATATTGATGCGAGTGTCCAAGTGTCAGAGGAGGATTTAGCACTAGTCTCGGAAAAAAAGCCCATTGAAGTCGGTATTCAGGTTACATCTGGAGACTTTTACGAGCCATTCAGCACAAGAATCGGAACAGATCATGAATTATCTGTTCTTTGTGGGATTAGAAATCATGTGATTCTTCATAATTTAGTGGAACTAATTATGAGGTATTATCCCGAAAAAAGACAACATAAAATGTCCTTAAAAGAACGAATTGTACTAACGACGATGAAATTGAAAAATGACTTAACGTTTTCCTTCCTTGCGATAATATTCCGATGTGTGGCTGAATCAACGTGTCTAGCTATTTTCTTAGACAATTTCCAAAAACTGTCGAGTATTTTACGATGTGTAATTCAATGGGTCCCTAAAGAAGAAATTGCTCGAAATATGCCTCTCACTTTCGAGAATTTTCAAAACACAGTGTACGTAGTGGATTGTACTGAATTTAAAATTCAAAAACCTAAATGTCTAGCATGTCGTCTGAAAATTTATTCTCAATATAGAAGTAATTTCACTGCAAAATTTATGACAGCGGTCAGTCCTGCAGGACTTTTAATATATTTGAGTGAAGGATACGAAGGACGATCTACAAATAGTGCAATCTTCGAAGCTAGTAATATTATTAGTAAATTACAACCAGGCGATGCTGTTATGGCTGATAAAGGATTTCGAATTGAACATTTATGCGATAAATTTGGGATACAACTATACAGACCAGCTTTTCTCGAAAAGAAGAAGCAGTTTTCCACAGAAGAAGTAGTATTAAACCGCAACATTGCCGCTGCACATGTGCACGTGGAACGAATGAATCAAAGAATTGAAATTTTCGACGTGCTGCGGAATGAATTGTCCTGGAATCTTGTCAATTATGTGAACGACATTGTAATTGTATGCTCAGGCCTTGCAAATTTAGGTACGCCTATTTTTGCTGATGATAAGTTTATGTAAATGATTGTGTTGGTTGAGTGACATGTATTTAATAAAAGACACTCTAGTAACCATCATTGTGCTATGCAATCAATAAATTATTGATTTAAATAAATTATTACGACAGAAATTACCCTCATGACTTTCTAAGTTTTTTCACACATGAATTTTCATGTTTTTCTTTTTGGCAAATAACATGTAACATTTTATTGAAATAGACACTTTTCAATTTAATCAACAATTTAGTCACGAAAGATTCATCGTAAGGGACTGGTATTACCATGATGCCATCGACTATATCTGAGTAAATAACTAAATCACATGCTTTTAGATTCAATAATGCAAGTCCAAATTGTACTTGACCATAATAGCCACATTTTTGTTTCAACTTCAGTCTTCGATCCTCATAGATAAGATAACTACAACATTCTAACAAAGTTTTAGGTAATAAATCTTCTAATTTCCATGGAGATTTTATCTCTACTAAAGTACAAGGCTTCTGGGCATGCATGACAATTCCATCAGGAGAATAACCGAGCCAAGGATTATCCTGGGAAATGATGAGCCCACAACAGTATACCTCACAATTTTTCAACTCTTGGTACAGTGTTCTTGCTCTTGGCTCCATTTTAACTCCATGCTGGACATATTTATTTGTAAATTCACGTGGCCAGAAGTACTTAGAGGCTTTTTCAGGCCAATTATCCATCGAATAGGTGTAAAGAGAGTAGCATCGACTACCAGTTACGCGAAACTGTCTTTCTTTTTTCCAAACTAATGGATTGCAGATAATGCTTTCAGCTATTCGCAATACGTCAGTCGTATGAACATTGGCAAGATATTCATCCATGCAGCATCCTCTCACTTCCACCGGTACTCGTGTTAGTGCAATCATAGAGGGTGATTTGCTAGCATTTGCTAGTATCACTTTGAGGGTTGCATTATCAAATGGTAAAGCGTTAGACAGGCACAAGAATAGTTTTTCTCATGCGTTTGTTATGTTTAGCAATGGCAGAATTTACATCACATTCCAACAACTCTATGTACACAGGGGTTATATCTGCTTCAGAGAGTTTTACAATGTTTTCCTGTGGGAAACAACACAGAGGTAAAGAGTGTGGGTTTATATTGTTCTAGAGCAGGCCCTTTTAATTTACGCCACGTGCATTCCCTATCTGTACATGATACGAGCTCCAAAGTCATAAAATCATTCCTAGCAAAGGATGGAATAAAATGGTAAGGTAAAAGAATGAAAAAAAAATGGTATCATGAGAAACTATGTGCTTACAACTGTGTCCTAACCCTGCTTTACAAGTGCAAGACATCTCGAAAATCGATGCTGATTGTGTTGCTGGGTTAATATTAATAGTACCAGTAACTTCATGTGGTTTCTCCCTCAAACCACTAGTTTGTAAACATAAACAAAATAATATGATGCGATGGGACGTTTTTGATGACGCACCACGGGAAATCAAATTCTTCAAATTAAGCACCCGTTCGCCTTCTTTGATATTTCGCGATGTCGGTATGCTTTAAACATACTCGAAAATATCTCCTATCGATAGTGTCAACATCGTTCATGACAATTATAACTAAAAAAACACAGTAGAGAAATAAATAATCCAAGGAACGAACTATCACGGGCAGCCCCGCTGCCACCGGTTTGTACAGGTTCAAACGCGTTACCCAAAGAGGATAGACCTGAGTAGAGGCCCGGATCGGGGGGTTTGACTGACTCCAAAAATGTTAGTTGGTACCCCACGGGAAAGGCGGCGTCCCGGTCGAATTGTCGGTAAATGTGAGTCGGGTGCGTGAGTAACTCGGCAGTAGCAGTCCCGCTGTGACAGGGACAGGTTCGGAGGGGGATTTTTGTCCTCCTTGTACTCAATGTTTACTTTATGTTTTTCAGTTGATTTATTCGCCGACTAATTAATATTAAGGGATGAAAAAAAGACTGTTCAATGGAGAATTAAATTCCCCAACCATCAACCCCCGTTTCATCCCTTAATATCTGCAATAAAAAAATTAATATTGCGACGAAAGTCACGGCGCTATAAGAAACCCAATGTTTTCTCGGCGCAGAGTGACTCCCCAATAATTCGCCCGCTAATTAAAAAATCGTCTCTCCCCTCCTAATTAACAATAAGGAATGAAACCAATGCTGTTCGATGGAGAATTAAATTCCCCATCCTTCAACCCCCGTTTCATTCCTTAATCTCTGTAATAAAAAAATAAAAACTGCGACGAAAGTCGCGGCGCTATGAAAAACCCAATGGTTTCTCGGCGCAGTGACTCCCGACAACTCGCCCGCTAATTAAAAAATCGTATCACTGCTCCTAATTAACATTAAGGAATGAAGCAAATGCTGTTCGATGGAGAATTAAATTCCCCATCCTGCAACCTCCATTTCATTCCTTAATCTCTGTAATAAAAAAATAAAAACTGCGACGAAAGTCACGGCGCTATGAAAAACTCAATGGTTTCTCGGCGCAGAGTGCTTCCTCATTACTTCGCCCGGTAATTAAAAAATCGTCTCTTTGCTCCTAATTAATATTAAGGAATGAAACCAATACTGTTAAATTTTCATAGCGCCGCGACATTCGTCGCAGTTTTTATTTTTTCATTACAGAGATTAAGGAATGAAACCAATACTGTTAAATTTTCATAGCGCCGCGACATTCGTCGCAGTTTTTATTTTTTCATTACAGAGATTAAGGAATGAAACCAATGCTGTTCGATGGAGAATTAAATTCCCCATCCATCAACCCCCGTTTCATCCCTTAATCTCTGCAATAAAAAAATTAATATAGCGACGAAAGTCACGGCGCTATAAGAAACCAAATGTTTTCTCGGCGCAGAGTGACTCCCCATTTATTCGCCCGCTAATTATAAAATCGTCTCTCCCTTCCTAATTAACATTAAGGAATGAAACCAATACTGTTAAATTTTCATAGCGCCGCGACATTCGTCGCAGTTTTTATTTTTTCATTACAGAGATTAAGGAATGAAACGGGGGTTGAAGGATGGGGAATTTAATTCTCCATCGAACAGCATTGGTTTCATTCCTTAATATTAATTAGGAGAAAAGAGACGATTTTTTAATTAGCGGGCGAATTAATGGGGAGTCACTCTGCGCCAAGAAAACATTGGATTTCTTAC
>NW_021681327.1:25828-26070 GCF_001412515.2 Diachasma alloeum
GGAATTTAATTCTCCATCGAACAGCATTGGTTTCATTCCTTAATATTAATTAGGAGAAAAGAGACGATTTTTTAATTAGCGGGCGAATTAATGGGGAAGCAGTCTACGCCGAGAAACCATTGAGTTTTTCATAGCGCCGTGACTTTCGTCGCAGTTTTTTTTTTATTATAGAGATTAAGGGATGAAACGGGGGTTGAAGGATGGGGAATTTAATTCTCCATCGAACAGCATTGGTTTCATTC
>NW_021681327.1:26244-37995 GCF_001412515.2 Diachasma alloeum
AATTAGCGGGCGAATTAATGGGGAGTCACTCTGCGCCGAGAAAACATTGGGTTTCTTATAGCGCCGTGACTTTCGTCGCAATATTAATTTTTTCATTGCAGAGATTAAGGGATGAAACGGGGGTTGAAGGATGGGGAATTTAATTCTCCGTCGAACAGCATTGGTTTAATTCCTTAATGTTAACTAGGAGTAGAGATACGATTTTTTAATTAGCGGGCGAGTTGTCGGGAGTCACTGCGCCGAGAAACCATTGAGTTTTTCATAGCGCCGCGACTTTCGTCGCAGTTTTTATTTTTTTATTACAGAGATTAAGGAATGAAACGGGGGTTGAAGGATGGGGAATTTAATTCTCCATCGAACAGCATTGGTTTCATTCCTTAATGTTAATTAGGAGCAGAGATACGATTTTTTAATTAGCGGGCGAGTTGTCGGGAGTCACTGCGCCGAGAAACCATTGAGTTTTTCATAGCGCCGCGACTTTCGTCGCAGTTTTTATTTTTTTATTACAGAGATTAAGGAATGAAACGGGGGTTGAAGGATGGGGAATTTAATTCTCCATCGAACAGCATTGGTTTCATTCCTTAATGTTAATTAGGAGCAGAGATACGATTTTTTAATTAGCGGGCGAGTTGTCGGGAGTCACTGCGCCGAGAAACCATTGAGTTTTTCATAGCGCCGCGACTTTCGTCGCAGTTTTTATTTTTTTATTACAGAGATTAAGGAATGAAACGGGGGTTGAAGGATGGGGAATTTAATTCTCCATCGAACAGCATTGGTTTCATTCCTTAATGTTAATTAGGAGCAGAGATACGATTTTTTAATTAGCGGGCGAGTTGTCGGGAGTCACTGCGCCGAGAAACCATTGAGTTTTTCATAGCGCCGCGACTTTCGTCGCAGTTTTTATTTTTTTATTACAGAGATTAAGGAATGAAACGGGGGTTGAAGGATGGGGAATTTAATTCTCCATCGAACAGCATTGGTTTCATTCCTTAATGTTAATTAGGAGCAGAGATACGATTTTTTAATTAGCGGGCGAGTTGTCGGGAGTCACTGCGCCGAGAAACCATTGAGTTTTTCATAGCGCCGCGACTTTCGTCGCAGTTTTTATTTTTTTATTACAGAGATTAAGAGATGAAACGGGGGTTGATGGATGGGGAATTTAATTCTCCATTGAACAGTCTTTGTTTCATCCCTTAATATTAATTAGTCGGCGAATAAATCAACTGAAAAACATAAAGTAAACATTGAGTACAAGGAGGACAAAACTGCCCCTCCGAACTTGTCCCTGTGACAGCGGCACTGCTACTGCCGAGCAGTGTTGCCAGCTGGCGACCTCTGGCCGTCACCGAATCAACTGATTAAAATCACCAGAAAGACACTAGATTTTTTTTTCAATAAAAAATATTTTTTAATCAATATTTTTGGTTTATAATCTTTTTGGTTCAAAAATGTATTCTTTAAAAAGAATAACTATATGTTCCTGGGCTGAACAAGTCCTTAATATTAACCACATTAAACTCTGTATAAAAACAATACGTCTTCCGGCGCATCTTTTGAAGTACACCGCTCCAAGACTAGACTGAGAATTGTTGAAACTCGCTAAGAACGTCAAACAGATGGTCATCATCACTCTCTGGTGAATTTTCATCCTTCTTATATGTAGCATTTGTACCGATGATCCTCAACACTTCCTTTGGTACCTCAAAAGTGTGACAACACTTCCCTTCTCTCCTCAGCCCATAACGAATAGAAAGGATTGCATTCACCGTCTCAGACTTTAGATGATTATGTAACTTTGTCTTTACCAAATTCATTTGACTGAATACCCTCTCTATCTCAGCATTAGAAATTGGTAAACTCAACAACCTCAGAGCCAATCCCGCTATATCACCAAAAAGGTTCTCCCCACAAGCATCAGAGTATTGAGAAACCTCCACCCTGAATTCTTTTGATGATTTACCTGTATTCATCCATTCCTGAGTTGTCAAATTATACCACTGGGTTTCGATATTTGATATTACTCTACCATCGACTTCGAATTCTTCAGCAAGTGGTGTGATGGGTAATTTATGCAGACGAGCCTTGAGTGCTTCAGATGGATGTAGTAATTTCATTTTCTCTAGTACCGTGAGATTCGAAAGTAATCTGTTTTGAAGTTCTTTGCAAAGGTTAACAGTGAAATCAATGCATCGTCTTCTAATGACTGCCTTTGTTTCATCATCACAACCAGCTTCCTTCAAGGCTTTCTCAAATGCATATCCCAGATACGGATTAGGGTCGAGGTTCTTGGAGATATCATCAACAAAAATGTTTATTTTTCTCGTTGGTAAGAGGATCCTTGACGAGATTGATTTCAGTAATTGTTTGAGATCCTCCAGGAGCTTAGCAGGGTCAGCTGATTGAGCCTCGAAGGCTTTATTAACTAACAGCACTTCAGTTACGACATGATATACACATGTCAGATAAACTTCAATGGCGGGATCTCCATACATTTTATACAACTCTTCAGCAGTGTAGCAGGCCTCTGATCTCCTCGCCATCCCGAAATGGGTCTTGAGCTCGAGCCATTGATTTAAAATACGTTCCAGGGCTTTGTGAATTGCGAGCCAACGAGTGTCACTCAATGAAAGGTTTTGAGAGGATTTGCTCCATCATTAATCGAGATACGCGGGAGCGTATCGGGCCAAGTCCACGAAATAACCAAGAGCGACCAAGTATCTATACACCACACAACTTCCCCCTCCACAACCACCAATCTATTTTTTTTTAATAATCAATTCACGCGATCATTTAGATAAAAACTGGCCTTAGTTACATTATATAAATCGCATATCAGCTTTCCACTGATGCAATTATCGGTTGAATTAGTTGAATATTAACAAAGATAGCCATATAGCAACGAGCTATTATGCACATTTTTCGGGTTTCGATTATTATCCATCTGTCTAGGGCATACATTTCTCTTATGAAGTTGGTAATTCTCACTAGATCTTACCTCACTATATCCTCAACGATCTGTAACTAGATCTCAGGTAGTAGGGGTTGACCTCCAGGTACTTAGCCGACATAGGGCACTAATTAAAAAAACGACCTTATGTACTCGATTGTACGTCGTTAGGACATGATTGTACAGTGAAAATATTTGTTTGTACATTCACCAATTAATTTTTAAAAATTAATCAAATTTTGACATGATGCTGGCCGACAAAAATTGTAAATTGTTCGATCAACCCCAATTAAGGGTCCAATCGAAAGGAAATCGTTTGGAGATTCTAAATTTAATGACCCCATCGTTTGTAGAATCATTTATAATTAAAAATTATACTGAAATGTTCAATTACCATTTATCCTTATTTCCATAGGATACGGACAGTCTCTGCATTACCGACATTAGTATTCAAAAAGTGTTTGTATGTGTGTTTACAATATTTTTATACAAAAGTTTCTCATGTTAAATAACATTGAAGGGAATTATATCAATTTATATTGGAAGTTAATCATTTCATTTGTGCCCTTCTAGCCATTGGAAATATGTTCAAACGTAGTGTTACATTGTCAAGTATTATCATATCAGCCTAATTTAGGTTATAATCAGGTAAGAATTGTTGAAAAGTTTTTTATCAAACATTTTTATTAACAAGTTTTGATTTTTTTTTCGAACTTCCGCCGCGAAAACTAGTCATGAAAATGGCGATCGTACCGGTGCCTGATAATTAGCACCACATAATTAAAAAAATATTTTGTTTTCCATTTAGGACAATAGCAGGATCATCATAAAACATTGTAGTAGTATTCAAAATGTTTGTAGGTCCTCCATTGATTTGTTACTAATTAATTAAAATAATGAGCAAAAGTTAGCTCCCCACTTTCCTAATTTTCATTTGTAGACCCAAATTGACCTTGTCAACCGTTAGTAAATCGTTTGTAGGTAATAAATAATCTTGAATAATCTGTGTAGATCTAATTGTTGGTTAAAAATTAATTAATTATAATAAAAATTCACATAAATTAAAATTTATCATTCGATTAATTGATGAAGGTAATTAGGTACACTGAACAATCAAGTTTTTTTAGGGTGAAATGATTATATCGGTAAATTCGCCCTGCCCTGCATAACAACATTACGAAGGGTGTAACAATTTGCTATCTTGGGAATAATTATTTCACCCTAAAAAGAATTAATAGGGTCCCCAGACGATCGCCATTTTCACTAGTTTGCGCGGTGGATATTTGAATATTATAAATTACGATTTGATGAGATTCATTGAATTATCTTATCTAATTAGTGAAGAAGACGGTCTTTCAGTAATTTAGAACCTTATTCCAGTCGGCTTGCAAATATCAATACACAAATCATCCTTTTCTGAATTTGAAAAAAATAATTGAAATCTGCCAAAAAACCAAAAAAAATATATTTTTTTGAAAAAAACCGCCAAGTCGTTTGATTGTAGATTTCGAACCGGGGATTCTACTTTTTTGAAAATAAAATGAAATGAGCCAAGTGAGAAAAAATCAGTAGAAGCAAAATAAAGTACTTGGCGCGGAGTTTTCCATCAAGTAGCCTGTCCCTTATCAATCTAATTTCAATCTCCTGCCCCGCGCCAAGTACTTTATTTTGCTTCTACTGATTTTTTCTCACTTGGCTCATTTCATTTTATTTTCAAAAAAGTAGAATCCCCGGTTCGAAATCTACAATCAAACGACTTGGCAGTTTTTTTCAAAAAAATATTTTTTTTTTTGTTTTTTGGTCAATTTATACGTCTCTGAATAAGCTTGCTGTCGAGAGGTGGAGTTACTAAACCAATTATAGGTTTCACGAATTGTGTACTCCAAGTGCTTTGGTAATGTGTGTTTGGTAGCTGCTGACATAGCCAACGGAAGAGAATGGCAGACACATCTAAACAACACTAGCGATGGTAACTGATACTTTTGCTGAAGTTTTTGGTGGACTCCATTATTTATGCCTACCATAACTGATGCGTTGTCTGTCCCAATCCCCTGTAACTTCTTCATGTCAAGTTTAAATTTCACAGCCACCTCGTCAATAGCTTTGACAATGGCATCAGCAGTTCCAGCTTCTAATTGAATTAGTTGTGAAAAGGTAGATACGATTCTCCCCTCTCTCACTATAATACCTGAAAATGAATGTCCATCATTTCTTTGAATAATTTCTTCACTCCTAATTCCAAATTTATTGTAAAATAATCATTAACTAACCTTATAGCGACACCAAGAAATTTGTATACTAAAATGTCAGTCGATTCATCTAGAATCAAACTGAAGCTACTCGTTCCAATATCCTTCCTCAAGTCTTCTTCAAAGTGTAGTCCCAATACATTTTTGATGATTTAAGTGCACTTGGTACGTTGTAGTTGAATCTTGGGGCTCTTCTCGTCAATCAATTTCTCAGAACAGAGTTTGCTCAAATGGCCAACAGAATGCATAGTGCTGTGACAAGCTACGAAAAGGGCCAGGGATGCTTCCGCTATTTTTTTTTTATTCACTGAGTCCAGCGAAGGAATTATTGTTTCCAGCTTCCTTTGTTTGATAACATTGAATGACTCTCTGCATCGAACATGCTTGTCCGTTTCTGCATGTTTTTTTAAGTCAGCTAGACGAGCATTGAGTGTACTGCTACACCAACTGCATAGCACCCTCGTGTTATCTTTCGGCACTGGTTTTACCCACTTGAGACTTGGATCTTTAAGCCACTCCTGTCGAATTTTTTGTGTATATTGAACACTCGGCATGATGTGGAGTCTCACAAGGTGATAAAAATGATCAAATTATTCGTGATTTACGACAGAAAAACGAGTGATGGGGTTTCCCACATTGGAATATTTCAGAAGAATTGTGTTGATGCTCTCTCACACAGCTACAGCCCTACCACCATTGTTTTTCTCAGAAACGAAAATCTTAGGGCGAATTTGAATGAGACGTCTAGAGATATTCTCAAGGTATTTTCTTATTGGTAGTTTTTTTATAGTTTCACAAAATCAGCCAATGAGACGTTCCAGAATTTTCGTTATGTATGAACGAGTCTTTAAATACAAAACATGTTCGACCCATCCACTTACCAATCTACTTGATCACAATCGTCCGTGTTTTTTTACATTGAATCATCAAAAATTCGAATATATTCTCAAGCCGTTGTAAATTTCAGTAACTCTTCAGTAAATCAATTTGACTTATGGGCCTTGCGACGTTAGGCGATCACAAAATGTGACCCTGTCACATTGTTCACCCCTCACAAGGCATAACTCTTGAGAGCTATGTTCCTTGCAACGTGTGTCCTTCAGAAACATCATCCACGCTGCGTTTCGCACGTGTGAGAGGTAATTATTGTAACGTTTGACCCTTGCGGGCATAACCCTGCGGGATATGATCCGTGCGAATCGTAAGAGACGGTGATGTGGAATTAAGGGTGAAAAGAAGTTGTGAGATGCAGATCACAAATGATTGGAACCAAGAAAATTAATTAAACTCGTTTCCCAAAAATAACACAAAAATTTAGAGTCATGTTTCATTTTTTCATAATTTTTCCCACGAAATATCGAAATCACCAGATTTGTCACCGGTCGACAAGTGAAATTTCATGTCGACCGCCGGGGTTGTCAAATCACCAGATTTAGTGACAAAATCACTAAAATGGCAACACTGCTGCCCAGTTACTCACGGACCCGACTCACATTTACCGACAATTCGACCGGGACGCCGCCTTTCCCGTGGGGTACCAACTAACTTTTTTGGAGTCAGTCAAACCCCCCGATCTGGGCCTCTACTCAGGTCTATCCTCTTTGACTCGACTTCTGCACGATGTGGCATAAAATAGTATAGACCACTCGGGCATAAACTTCGTCTTCAACAAATGTGAATACAGACCTCGCCTTCGGCTCGGCATGTAAACTTCACATTCGTCGAAAACGAAATTTGTGCCCTTGTACTCTAATGTACTATTGGATGTCTTTCTAAAAAGTCAACAATCAAAATAATGATCTATTGTGAGCCATATTTATGTTCATTTCGGTTGGATCAATTTAATTTTGAAACGATTGAATAGTTTGAAAATCTCTGTTATTCACGCGCGTCATGAACTATAGTGGTAGCGCTAATGTCGCGTTTCCTGTTTCACTGGCAGAAAATGGCTGATATCCTTGTGGAAACTTTCTGACCGTAGGGCTATGGAACGTTGAAGGGAATATAGTAATAACAAATAATTGGAAAATCTAGGAGAACACGGGTGTCGGTTGTGTTCGGTTCATGGATTTGAAGGATAATTACGGAGAATTACAGTCTGAGTGAATAAGAATTTAGGGAGAGAAAAGGATCCAGGAATTGGACAGAAGAGAAGATGACATCCTCAGACAATGAAACTCAAGGGGAATTTGGATATTTGAAGGAGCTCGAGGAATCCGATTTCGATTTGATCCAATTGTCGTTTGGAGAGGAGATTCGAAAGTAAGCAATCTTCGTTAGTTATCGATATAAATGGTCGTTAGTAGTTTCCCATTAACCCTCCGTTCCACAAGTGGGATCAGGGGGGGCTCTACTTTTGTGCGGTAGCGCGCTATGAGGCGTTCTCTCACAAAAATTTCACTCCATACTAAATATACTCTACTAGCGCCACTCCGGCCGCAAGCGGCCAGGTGTTGATGTCTTTTATGTCATTACTAGCGCCGCCGCGGCCGCGACATTGATGCCCTTTTGTAATGCCTTTTCTTGTGTTTTTCCTTGTGAGTTTTTCCCAAATTAATGATTCATCATCGTCTTATTATACTGAGTGTGAAGATTAATGGAAACAATGCTTCACGGTTCAACACCTCTTCAATTGCAATAAGTAATTCACTAGCTCTGTATTCACTGCATGAGCTTCTAACTATAATCATAATCGAAGTTCCATTCAGAGTGCAAAACAATAATTATTAAATTTCTCAAAACGCCGAATTTTTTAGTCTTCGCCACCCTCGTGATTCTACTTTATTGCTTCACAAAAGCAATCGATAATTTTGTTGAAAAAATTACGGGATTGATTCTGATGCTTTTTTGCTACTTCGGACCCTGGAGATTTATGGAACATGTTACATCTACGGTATAGCGTACATGTTCCGTAGATGTGCGTAGATGTGCATTTTGGGCCTAAAAAGCATGAAAATGATGGAAATAAAGTGGAATAATGATTGGGAAGTTAATTCTCAGAAGATGTCAGTTATCACTGATTAATTGAGTTTTTTAATGAATTTGAAGAAATTACTGCTAGTGTACTTAATGTCACTAGAACGTTGTATGGGGGGGATTCCGCGAGATGGCGGCAGCGCCGAATTACCGGGTAGGTCGGTCAAGTCAGCAGCACAGTAGCCAGCGTTGCCAACCATACCATTATCATGGTATCTATACCATGAAACTGGGCCCTATACCATATACCATGAGGTACATCATGGCATCACGGTATCCATTTTTTTTTTGGGAGAGATACAGTCTCAGGGGTTATAGGAGGATGGTGAAATTCCATGAGAGTCGAACGAAGCAAAGTTCATGAAGGGATGGCCACATTTTACTAGGGTCAAATATTTGGTCAAATATTCGCGAAGGTCACAAGGGGATCGTTGAATTTTCAAGAGTCAAACGTCACGAGAATCACAAGGGGATACTCAAATTTCACCACAGTTAAATGTCCCAATGGTCCATTCCACGGGATCCAACGTCACAAGGGAATGGGCAAATCGAACGAGGGTCAAATATTGCGAGGGTCACGAGGGTCTAAAAGAAATACGATTCTCTCGTGAAATTTAATCGTCTCATTGCGACTCTCGTGACGTCTGACCGCTGTGAAATTTGAGCATCCCTTGAGACCCTCCTGACATCAGAATGTTGCAAAATTCGATCATCCATTTGTGACCGATGTGACACTCGTGAAATGTGATCGTCTCCTTGTAATCCTTGTGACCCTCGTCACGTTTGACTCTCCTGATATTTGAATTTTCCCAGAGGAACTCGATTTTATCGGCGGATAGCATTTTTTCCCCTCCAATATCATCTTTTCTCCCTCTCCGTACCATGATCTGAGCGCCATGGGTTGGCAACGCTGACAGCAGCAGTCGCAGGCCAGCCGCCTGCCGAGTGAGTCGACACTGGGATAGTAAAGGCCGCTTTTTTAATTAATTTTTTAATGATTAATCAAACAATTGATATTTGATCCGTCATTCTCAGAGGACGCAGGGGGGGAGGGTTGACTTTTTGGTTCTTTAATGAGGGTGCGAGTGGTGAGGGGAATTATTTTTCTGACCCTTAATCGCATTGTGGGAAGTCCAATGTGGGGGAAATTTTTTTTTATCTTTCTGACCCAAAATCGAATTGTTAATCGTGCGGGGGGGGGGGGGATTTTTCCTAATCCTTCTGACCCTCAATCACATTGTGGTAAGTCCAAGGGGGGGGGGGTAATTTTTCCTGACCCTTCTGACCCTAAATCGGATAGCTGAGGGTGCGATGGGGTAATTTTTTTGACCCTTCTGACCCTTAATCGCATTGTGGAAAGTCGAAGCGTGGGAGAAATTTTTGTTGACCCTTCTGACCCTAAATTGAATAATAACGAATCCGAGGGGGGGGGGGCTTTTTTTCTGACCCTTCAGACCCCAAATCGGATTGCGGTGTATCCAAGGGGAATTTGTTTCTGACCCATTTGACCCTAAATCGGATAGTTGAGGGTGCGATGAGAAGGGAGGAGGGATTTTTTTTTACCCTTCTGACCCTTAATCGCATTGTGGAAAGTCCAAGGTGGGGGGGAATTTTTTTTTTATCTTTCCGAACCAAAATCGAATTACTACTCGTGCGAGGGGGTGGGGGGAAATTTTCCTGATCCTTCTGACCCTCATTCAAATTGCGGTAAGTCCAAGGGGGGGGGGGAATTTTTCCTGACCCTTCTGACCCTAAATCGGATAGCTGAGGGTGCGATGGGGTAATTTTTTTGACCCTTCTGACCCTTAATCGCATTGTGGAAAGTCCAAGCGTGGGGGGAATATTTTGACTCTTCTGACCCTAAATTGAATAGCGAAGGTTCCCCGCGGGGAGGGGGCTTTTTTTCTGACCCATCTGAACCTAAATCTGATAGTTGAGGGTGCGATGACCCGAAACCGGATATTTGAGGGTGCGATGGGGCAATTTTTCTGACCCTTCTGACCCTTAATCGCATTGTGGAAAGTCCAAGCGTGTCCAAGCTTCTGACCCTAAATTGAATAGCGAAGGGTCCGAGCGGGGGGGGCTTTTTTTCTGACCCATATGACCCTAAATCTGATAGTTGACGGTGCGATGAGAAGGGAGGAGGGATTTTTTTTACCCTTGTGACCCTTAATCGCATTGAGTGGAGTGCTCGGGGGCGGGGGGATTTTTTTTGACCCTTATGAATCTAAATCGAATTGCGAAGCGTGCGAGGGGGGGGATTTTTCCTGATCCTTCTAACCCTCAATTACATTGTGGTAAGTCCACGGGAGGGTGGGTAATTTTTTCTGACCCTCTGACCCTTAATTGCATTGCGGGAAGTCGTCGGGGGCGGGGGGGAATTTTTTTTACCCTTATTCACCCTAAATCGAATTGCGAAGCGTGCGAGGGAGGGGGGATTTTTTCTGATCCTTCTGACCCTTAATTACATTATGGTAAGTCCAAGGGAGGGTGGGTAATTTTCCCTGACCCTCTGACCCTTAATTGCATTGCGGGAAGTCCACGTGGGGGGAATTTTTGACCCTTCTCATCCTAAATCGCATTGTGGGAAGTCCAAGCGTGGGGGGAAATTTTTTTTTTGACCCTTCTGACCCTAAATTGAATAGCAAAGAATCCGAGGGGGTGTAGGGATCGAGGTGTTGTCGGGAAGTTTAATCAATCCACTACTAAACAATTAGTTGTCTTAATTATCGTTTATTCAATCGCGTCTAGAAATATATATATAAAAGTGAAAAGCAAGTCAGGTGGTCGACTTGTTGAGTTATAGGCGGTTAGCGCCAGACTGAATATAATATTCGCAAAAGGTGAGAATTCGGAAACGCATTACAATAGGTGCGAGTGAGAAGTATACATTAGACGGTTGAGTGACCGAGAGCGATGATATCACTGATGTCCAGTCATCTCAACTGCACGCGTTGTTGTGTCCGTGTATTGACACGTGAGTGTTGATGTAGCGAGGCGCTACATGACTCCCCTTCTTAGTGAAAAACGCAGTTTTTCTAAACTGAAACATTAAACAAAAAATTAATACGTTCATCACCGGTGAGCTTGTGCTAAAAAAAAATTCTATGATGGAGGTGACTGCGTCACCCTACCTTCTGCTAGGCGTGGGCTGCTCTCCAGGTTGCTAATGTGTTGAGACGGTCGTGAGCTTGGAGTGGTGTGTTTGTTTACCCTCGCCGTGTGTTGCGATGGTGTGTGTATGCAGGTGTGTGTGATGCCTCTCGATGATGTGTCAGAGAGGTGATGCCCTGGTGAAGATGTCTATCGGCGTTCGATGTGACGTCGTGTATTCCAGAGGGCGAAGTTCTCATTGAGGTTTGGCGGAGATGAGCTCTGTGAGTCGGCCCGGTGTTCTCGACGCTGCCATCGGAGAAGTTCGACATGAGGTTACTTTCTTCTCTCCCTCATATCGCGAAGTCGCCGCGGATTGTAGGCGAGGGTCCAGATCCCCTGATGCCCGTGAAATCCTGTTGGCGTATGTAGATGCGAAGGGACTACGGTTGAGGTGACCAGCCTCCTGCGCCCGTGCCGCGGATG
>NW_021681327.1:38040-45173 GCF_001412515.2 Diachasma alloeum
TCTCGACGCTGCCATCGGAGAAGTTCGACATGAGGTTACTTTCTTCTCTCCCTCATGTCGCGAAGTCGCCGCGGATCGTAGGCGAGGGTCCAGATCCCCTGATGCCCGTGAAATCCTGTTGGCGTATGTAGATGCGAAGGGACTACGGTTGAGGTGACCAGCCTCCTGCGCCCGTGCCGCGGATGCGATGACCATTTTCGCTACGTTGATGTGCCTCGTACCAACAAAGTTTCCATCACTCCTGAAGGTACAGGTAATGCCTGCGTGTGTACGTGATTCTCGACGATGCTCTTGCGGAGATGAGCTCGTTGAGTCGGCCCGATGTTCTCAACGCTGCCATCGGAGAAGAGTGGCATGAGGTTACTTTCTTCTCTCCCTCATGCCAGTGTGTCACTGTCCTCCAGCTGCTCGTTGCTACCGTTGTCTTTGTCTTTGTGTTAGCGCGGTTGTTGTCATCTCACAGTTTATCCGAAATGAAATAAAATCGACGCTTGTGAGAGAGAAAAATAAAGTATTTAGAAGTCTTTATTATCACCAGCACAGCACAACGTCTCTGGGTGCTCAGCAATGTGTTGGCACTCGTCACAATAACACAAAAATAAAATCGTCGCACTCATGATATTAGTGCACGACCACTGGCACTTGTTTTGATTTCGCCAGGACGTAGCAAAACCAAGGCTCGGCGCTCGGACGCTTGGAATGTTCTAGAATTCACGAGACGCCCGTTTGAAAATGCCGTTGAGTACCCACGCGACGAAATTTTACAGTTTTCTATCGCGGGGAATTAAATTTAACACTTGAACTCGCGGAATGTGCAGCACTGGAAAGTCTAGGATGCGTAGATGATCACCAGGATGGATGTACTTCACTGGGATGCGCGGGTAAAAACTTTCGATGATGAATGCACGCGGTTGCGAGGAGTTTTCACTTTTGTCGAATAAAGACGCGGCTTCCCTTTTGAGATTCTGTCGAGATCTGGCTCTCACCCAGAAGGCCCGGGTTCGATTCCCGGTACCGGAACCAATGTAGGGATCGAGGTGTTGTCGGGAAGTTTAATCAATCCACTACTAAACAATTAGTTGTCTTAATTGTCGTTTATTCAATCGCGTCTAGAAATATATATACAAACGTGAAAAGCAAGTCAGGTGGTCGACTTGTTGAGTAATAGGCGGTTAGCGCCAGACTGAATATAATATTCGCAAAAGGTGAGAATTCGGAAACGCGTTACAATAGGTGCGAGTGAGAAGTATACATTAGACGGTTGAGTGACCGAGAGCGATGATGTCACTGATGTCTAGTCGTTTCAACTGCACGCGTTGTTGTGTCCTTGTATTGATACGTGGGTGTCGATATAGCGAGGCGCTACAGGGGGGGGGGGGTTTCTGACCCTTCAGACCCCAAATCGGATTATCGTGTATCCAAGGGGGGAGGGGAATTTTTTTCTGACCCATCTGACTCTAAATCGGATAGTTGAGGGTGCGATGAGAAGGGAGGAGGGATTTTTTTTACCCTTCTGACCCTTAATCGCATCGTGGGAAGTCCAAGGTGGGGGGGATTTTTTTTTTGATCTTTCTGAACCAAAATCGAATTGCTACTCGTGCGAGGGAGGTGGGGGGAAATTTTCCTGATCCTTCTGATCCTCAATCACATTGCGGTAAGTCCAAGGGGGGAGTGGTAATTTTTCCTGACCCTTCTGACCCTAAATCGGATAGCTGATGGTGCGATGGGGTAATTTTTTTTACCCTTCTGACCCTCAATCGCATTGAGGAAAGTCCAAGCTTGGGGGAGAATTTTTTTTGACCCTTCTGACCCTAAATTGAATAGCGAAGGGTCCGAGCGCAGGGGGCTTTTTTTCTAGCCCATCTGAACCTAAATCTGATAGTTGAGGGTGCGATGACCCTAAATCGGATATCTGAGGGTGCGATGGGGTAATTTCTTTATCCCTTCTGACCCTTAATCGCATTGTGCAAAGTCCAAGCGTGGGGGGAATTTTTTTTTACCCTTCTGACCCTAAATTGAATAGCGAAGGTTCCACCCTTCGATTTTACCCAATGCGATTAAGGGTCAGAAGGGTCAAAAAAATTACCCCATCGCACCCTCAGGTATCCGATTTAGGCTCAGAAAGGTCAGGAAAAATTACTCCCCTCTTTGAACTTACCACAATGTACCACAATGTGATTGAGGGTCAGAAGAATCAGGAAAATTCCCCCCCCCCCCTTGCACGAGTAGCAATTCGATTTTGGTTCAGAAAGATTAAAAAAAATTCTCCCCCACCCTGGACTTCCCACAATGCGATTAAGGGTCAGAAGGGTCAAAAAAATCCCTCCTCCCTTCTGATCGCACCCTCAACTACCCGATTTAGGGTCAAATGGGTCACAAAAAAATTCCCCTCCCCTCTTGGATACACCGCAATCTTTTGTTATTCAGGGTCAGAAGGGTCAACAAAAATTCCTCCCACGCTTCGACTTTCCACAATGCGATTAAGGATCAGAAGGGTCAAAAAAATTACCCCATCGCACCCCCAGCTATCCGATTTAGGGTCAGAAGGGTCAGGAAAAATTATCCCCCCCCCTCCTTGGACTTACCACAATGTGATTGAGGGTCAGTAGGGTCAGGACTAATTCCCCCCCCCCTCGCACGATTAGCAATTCAATTTTGGGTCAGAAAGATAAAAAAAAATTCCCCCCACATTGGACTTCCCACAATGCGATTAAGGGTCAGAAAAATAATTCCCCTCGCCCCTCGCACCCTTATCAAAGAACCAAAAAGTCGACCCCCCCCCCTGCGTCCTCTTAGAATGACACATCAAATATCAATTGTATGATTAATCATTAAAAAATTAATTAAAAAAGCGGCCGTTACTATCCCACTGTCGACTCATTCGTGGGCGGCTGGCCTGCGACTGCTGCTGTGCTGCTGACTTGACCGACCTACTCGGTAATTCGGCGCCGCCGCCATCTCGCGGAATCCCCCCCACACAACGTTCTAGTGACATTAAGTACACTAGCAGTAATTTCTTCAATTTCATTAAAAAACTCAATTAATGAGTGATAACTGACACTAATCTTCTGAGAATTAACTTCCCAATCATTATTCCACTTTATTTCCATCATTTTCATGCTTTTTAGGCCCAAAAATGCATATCTACGCACAGCTACGCTATACCGTAGATGCCAGATCGCCAGGGGAGTATCTTCTCCTCATTCATAATCTCTTTCACAATTTTATTCGACGATGCAATTTTTTCAAATTCTCCATAAAATCCCGAAATGCTTGTGCATTTTTTTTAAACTTCGAAATTTTTGGGAAATTGTTGAGAAAATCCAAGAAATTTCGCATTCATTATTTCTTTTTTCAATTGATTGTTCATGATCATTTCCATTGCAAAAAGCAGTCTGGCTACTTATTGACTCCTTCCTGATCTCTCTGAAATTCGATATTTAGTAAGTACCTGTATATATGTCAAAATGATGAAAACCACTATGTATAACCACCATGTATAAGCATCGACATTGAAGATGAACCCATAATTGTACGTAATAATTCGCATGTTTTTTGCAATTTATTTCATTTTTTTTTTCGTATAGCGAAATGACCCATGGGGTTAAAATGCTCTAAATAAAAAAACATTGCAAAAAACAATGTGACTGATGAAGATAATATATCCCAATTTATTAGCTGTTAAATTTTTGTATGAATTACTTGCGTATATGTACTAATTCCTATGCTCACTGAATGAGATTTTAATCCTGACTAGAATTTAACTTCTTCTCAAGCATTATTTAGAGAATCAATTGTTGGAATTCAATGCTTATTGATACTCGGGTAAAAGTGCGTGCCAACACTGTTATAGATTTTTTAAATGAGTTTACTTCATTTCAGTTTATATGATGAACATAATTGGTTGCTTAGAATGCCGTCACTTTATTTTTTTTTGTGAATCTGAAATTTATATTAATGTTGCAGATGATATGATTTTCAGAGATTTTCGGAGACCATGAACCATCTTTCTAAATATATGATTCAATCCTAATCAATTTTTTACTCGAAGAATTTTTCCATCGAAATAATATATAATAACCAATATAAAATAACTTCGAAATTTTTGTGAAATTGTTGAGGAAATCCGAGGAATCTTTCAAATTTCTCGAATAATGTCCTTCTTTTTCATTTCTATCAATTAGCGTGTAGTGGCGGTCATGTGACTTCTTCACATCAGTTTTATTTGGAAAAGTCCGCCTTTTCTTATCAATTGTTCTACCATGGTTTCGTAAAAAATTCTCCAATATCTGGGAGATACCGAAAATTTCCTATAATTTTTAAAAAATTCATGGATTTTCTCAAATTTTCAGAGAAACCCTCATAATTGTTTTAAATTTTCTGAAAAACTCCCGAATTATTATACATTCGCAAAAAAAACCGACAATTCTCTAATTTTTTAGCAAACCTGTGAACTTCTTTGAAATGCCTATTATTTATCTCCTATTCATCCTTTTAGATATGGATTTTGTAAAGAATTTAAAACACAGTGATTAATGTCCAAAAATCTTCTCTTAATGAGCGCCCAGAAATAGGACCTACTCTGAAATTTTCACATTTCTATAGTTTTACCAGTTTCGGCTTTGCATTATTATCTCAATCAAGTTAAGGGCCTCCCTGTTCATATTTATAACGCAATTGCGGCTGTGACATTGATGGCATTTTCTATACACTTCTTCCTGCCACATTGAATATTTGTTTACTGTCATAGATTTTTTTCAATAAATTCACTCGTTAATTCAATCAGTCTTTTCATATCATCAATATAATTGTGTGCGTAGAATATTGTCACTTCATCCTTTTTTGTGAATTTGAAATTCAAGTAAATGTTCAGATGATATGATATAAATATCATCATTCTTATTCTCTGCTATTACGGAATATTGAGTCTCAGCTTTTTATTCATAATAAAATATTTCAATTTGGATATCATTATTTTTTTTTCAAAGTGAAAAAAATAATCTTCACTTTGAGTGTGGTGCATTTAGATTCGCCTATACTTGACGTAAAATGTGTCAGACAATCTCATAATTCTAGCTATTGATTCTAATTGACTTTGTTCGAAATTTCTTTTTTTTTTCAACAGTCCAACTGCTATTTACTCATAGTTACGAGGGAACCTTTTTTAAAAATTGGAAAAAAATAGAAAGTTGACTTTTCGAAATAGACTAATGAAATGATTGAAAAATCTCGATGTTCGGAGACCATGACGATTTTTTAAAGTAAATGATTCAATCATAATCAATTTTTCACTCGAAGAATAATTTTTCCTGAGTTGTAATTAATCTTTCTGATTCCAGAATTTAACCAAAAATCAATTACATGCCAAAACAATTATATGTTTGGAAGTTTGAACCATTCGATTATTTATTGCTAAGAAGGGAATGTTGAAAAAACCAAGTATTTGTGGAATTTTGTTCGAATGCCGCTGATTATCCATCCTTTATTTTCGAGTTTATCCTAGTCAATACAATTGATAAATTGGATAAGTGAAAATTTTTGAATAAAAAGTATTCCGTTTTTTTTCATTCTATTGAGAAAATTAAATATTCTTCGGTTTTGTGGATTAGTATTGATTTCATTAAACAATAATCGAATGAAAAAAATCGAAAACAAATTATTTATGTTAGTTAGGAATTTGATTTGTTAATTCTTACTCTCTACCTCTAGATACTCCCTTGTCAATTCTCCACTCTCATCACCAAAAAAAATGTCTAATTCGACTGATTATAAACGAAACCATGTGCAGAAAATATGCACCGATGTATTTATTGTAGACACGGTATTTGTTTCTCAATTCAGATTATCAGTCCGCTTTATAGTTCACGCGTACTTTTTTCAAATAGCGTCGTCGCGCCCGCCTTGCTGATTCTCATGAACTTTCACGTGACAGAGATAATAGGGAAGATTGCTCAGGCTTATGGGAACTGTTCGATCAGAGTTTCATAGCGGTGGCGCGCATGAACTAATCGAGAGGCCGCCTCTGTGGGTAAAGAAATTTTCATCTATTACCATGGAAACAGTCGATAACAGGGATGCGTTTCCAATCTTAAATCCAACATGAAACCTCCTTTGCATTCACTCATCCGCTTGATTATCCCATTTTCGTTCATACAACTTCTTATTGTCTTAATTTGTAAATTAGTTGATCATAAAGGAGAGGGAGAGAAGGAATTATGAAGTCTTGAGCGAAAGAGGATCATTTATTTGAATTTCTATACAACTAGATCTTTAAATAAAAAAAAAATACGAGCAATTCATCTTATTCACATTTATTACATATTTTGTCAGTGATACAAAGGTAATGAATGAATTTCAAATTATTTTGATGAGAAATATATTCAATATTTGTGAGAGATTATATCTCAACAAATCTCATACACATAATGGGATTAAATCAAAAATAATAGATTAAGGAATGAGACTTTTCGCAGATTATTGCGAGATTTAAATTAATGGTTTGCATTCTTCAGTGACCATAAAAAATTGTCTCCAATCGACAATATCTCCCGATGGAATGGAACGATGTGAATGAATCAATTGATACTTAAGTATCAATTTGAATCTTTAAAAAATTAATCGAGAGTAAAACAAAATCAGGGAATTTAACTATGCCATTATGGAGTTTTTGACGAGTGAAGTTTATTTACTGTACTCTGACATTTCTCTATTGTCTGTATTTACCGAGAAAAAAAAACGTTGTTCCTAGGAATCGATGTGTCTTTTTTAGGCAGCTGCATTTCTGAAATGCAATGAGCAAGCAATGTTAAAATTAAGTCATTTTGTAAAAAATTTCTAGTGACATGATCCTGAAAATCAAAGGAATGTCTTGAAATCAGGAATGATGTCTGTAAGTTTCAGTAATATTTTCGCAGAAATTCCGGGAACTTATTGGGAATTTTTATAGCGTTGCCGTAATACGGAAATTTCAAGGAATTTCGTCATTGCAAATTAAAAATTTCTATAAATTTCAGTCCAATTATATGTGTACGTCCACGTGAAAAGGGCCCACTTTGTCGCATCTAATTTCCGAGATATTCACGTTTTTCTCTCCTCTTCATTTATCCCAACGTTAAATTGATTTTTTGATCTTC
>NW_021681327.1:45514-45656 GCF_001412515.2 Diachasma alloeum
AAGAACAATGAAGCTTTTTGGAATCTTCGGGAAATTCTATTCTATCCTACTCAAATAGGAGCGGAGGAATGAATTTTCAAAAGTTCGGACTAACCGGAGGGGCTCCCCCGATTGGAAAATTCATTTCTCCCCCCCCCCCTAA
>NW_021681328.1:0-292 GCF_001412515.2 Diachasma alloeum
CGGAGGTAGTGCATTCGCTCGACCCCAGGAATCTCCAGATTATTCCCGATCAGCGAATGGAAAAGGTCTCTCCATGGCCTCCACTCCGTATGCACTCCAGAGAACTTCGGCAACTCAATCTCCGGAAGAGCTCTGTGCGTTGAACGCTGCAGTTGGGCGTCGCCAGGAACTCGAACCGATTGGTTGAGGTTAGGAGCCCCCTTCTTCTCCAACAGCTGCAGCAGCGCTACTCTACCTGAAGCGTAATGCTTAAGCGCGACATCGAAGACCTGATTCTTAAAATAATCGAGAG
>NW_021681328.1:378-2838 GCF_001412515.2 Diachasma alloeum
GTTTCCAGCATGATGAGCTTGGAATCCAGAGCCGTCACTCCGAACTGCTGGATGCTCTCCTCCTGTGACTCTGTGTAAATGCCTTCGATGCACGTGTCATCTGCAGCGAGATCAGCGCTTCGAGAGTTGCCATCTTGTGGAATTGTCAACAAAAAGAGAAAGAAAACCAACAAGAAAAACCACAACCTCGATCGACTGCTGCGAAAAACTAAAAAAGACACAATAAGCGATCGTGCCAGGAGAGATGTTCAAAAATAAACAAAGAGCCAAGGACGCAGAGCAAAAAGCAAGAAAAAGCAATATGCGGAAAACAAAGCGTAGCCCAGAACTCCAGCGCAGATCCAAAAAGCGTTAATAATAAGCGTAAATAAATCGAAAAAAAAAGAATAAATCACATGCAGCCGAACTTGAGGAAAAATCAGCAAAACCCCAGAGAAGCGCAAAAATTGTAATTAATTTGACTTNGAAAAAAAATAAATCACATGCAGCCGAACTTGAGGAAAAAACAGCAAAACCCCAGAGAAGCGCAAAAAAAAGTAATTAATTTGACTTCCCTTTTTGAGCGAGCTGCACGATAATCCACCTCCTTCAGCGCAGGTCCGTAATACCCTGAGGTAGGTCGTTAGGGCTTTCCGATGGTCCAAGATACCCAAAGGTAGTCAATAATTCCTGGAGTAGGCCTGGAGTAACGCTGATACAGTCCTGATGAGCGGAAATTCTGAAACGGGCCTTCAGTGCTGGAGATACGGCCCTGAAGACGGAGTATCTAGGGGTGGGGCGATGAACGAGATCGACAAGTCCCTGGTAAGTAGGACCACTGGTGCGGGGCCCTCGATCAGGTCTTACGGCACTGCACTGGCGTCCCCGTACTCCTGCGAAAAACACGGATGGCGCGAAAAAACACACAAAAAACCGAAAAATATTCCACCGATCCGGCTCGAAGGACCAAAATGTTTGAGCTCGGATCTGGTTTGGGAAATATTTTTGAGCGATGGACAAAAAAACGATGGATTTCTACGGGAGCGCGAGAAGGTCCAGAAAACACAACACGTGCACGTTGGTCACAACAGTCAATTTAATTATAACAGTCAAATATTTACACGTGCTAGCTTTAACTATAATTAACGAAATGGTCAAACAAATGCGCGGGACATAAAATTATTAAATAAACGCAGTTCACAGAATTTAGATAGCGCAGGGCAATTAGTTCTAAGAACTTGAGCAAAATAGCGACTTCGCAGAAAAGTGATGCACACTATACGATGGCCGATATGCTAATGAGGCCGATTGAAAGACCGCAAGGTGGCAGGTGTCGATCATCGTGGGTCCAAACGTGCCCCAATTTAAATGGGGGCGTTCGCTGGACACCTGTCCATCAAGTGGCGCCTCAGGTGTCAGAGGTGAGAGGCCACTGGTCAGTTCAGTCGGTTGCGCAGGTCAGTCCTGAGAAGCCATGCAAGCATGCGAGAGGAGCGAGTGTGCGTGAGTGTGCGTGTGTGCGGAAAACAATTCGATGGAAAATCGAACAGAGTTGCTTAGTTACATATTTTTGAATTGTCGCTAAGATACGTCATTTCTGTCATCTCCTCTGAGATGCAAAGTTGCAATCAATATTCTTGAGATATTGTTAATTTGTGAGGTTTTTTCTGTAAATAAATGCTATTTTGATTTCATAATTATACTTTTATTACGAACAGAAAAGTCAACTCTTGTGGTTACATTTTCGCCAAATGCTTATACTGCGTACGTTCGTTTTTGGTGATCAATTTGTGTGCGCCACATTTTGAATTTAGATCATGAACATGCCGGCGTCTTTGGAAGAACTGCTTTGAATAGAACAAATGATATTTTCCCATAGATATACCTCTTTTACTCTGAATGCAATTGAAGTTTGGACATGAACTGAATAGATAACTCTGATTATTTCATCTGATAATTACTTTGAAATCTTCGGAAACAATCGAAGAAATAATGGAATGATTAATACTTTTATCTCTCGCTCCATCAAATTTCGTCGTCGTTCAACGGTAAGGGACACAGTTGTTTCACTGGTCTCTTGAAAATCTCATCCTCTGTCCCCACCGTGGCCACTGTGGTGATGCCATCCCTACCCGGGTGGATATCGATAATACGACATATACGCCAGTGCAATGGTGACTGATTGTCGTCAATGAGTAAGACCAACGTATTGAGGTCAATATTGAGTCCTGGATCATGCCACTTGGAACGCTTTTGAACGGGTCTAGGTAAATGTCTTTAACGGCAAAAGTCTTGAAGTTTGCGACCTTTCTTTTGTTTTGTCTTCCTCTCAACCACATTGACATTCGAGGTTTTGTTTTTTTCCCCGTTTCACCCACGCCCCGCCGCTCTCTCTCTCTCACTCTCTCTCTCTTTCTGCCTCTGTCTCTGTCTCTCTCTCTCTCTCTCTCTCTCTCTCTCTCTCTCTCTCTCTCTCTCTCT
>NW_021681328.1:6015-35701 GCF_001412515.2 Diachasma alloeum
TTTTTTTTTACAAAAACAAAAATCTCACACTCAAAGGATGATATTTTGCATAAATTTCTTAAGTGAATATAGATCGTGGACACCTCTGCAACCCCTCAAAAAAGTTACAGCGAAATTGGAAGTGGGCAAATATTCGAAATGTGGATGTTTTGCTTTCTTTTACAATTAATTTCCCTATCAATAACCGCTGGGGAGACAGAGTAATAATTCAAACCTCCAGAAATTGCAACTTCAGAGTAGATGAGGATTTGTTTTCCTTTTGACGTTTGCTCCATTCGAATAATCAATTAATAAAGAGGACGAAAAATTCAGGAGGAGAATGAGGAGAAAAATTCGTTCGTTGATAGTGAATACAACGTGGAAATTTCGAAGATGGAAGAACCAGGACTGTTCTGGCGCAGAAAATTTTTACTTCGCATTAGCTTCATTTTTTTTCTCGGAAACTAAAATATTATAACTTCCAAAAACCCCTGATTAATATTTTCGAAAATTATAAATCCATCGTGCAAATCGTTTTATTATGTCCATTGAGTAGAACATTTCCAAATTTCGGTTTCGGTAATGACGTTCTTCCCGGCGACTATTAAATATTTCCGACAAATCTGTTTATTACGGGTGTTTCGTGAATCCCTCGTCTCTCATTAACAACGATCGAATTTTTCCCCGGCATTTCCCGTCGTCTTAAAATTCAAATCTTCTCCCCGACAAAAACTTTATTACGGTCAAAATATTAATTCCAAACAGTTTACTACGGTCGAAAATATTCGCTCGAAGCATTTTATTACGGTCGATATTTTCCCGAATCCTCAAAAACATTTTATTTTCTCTGCACTTTTATCATCATTGCTCTAGACGGGTCTTAACGATTCGGTTTTCCCAATCCCTGTAATTTTCCTGGCAGAGTCATTCCCCAATTCTAGGTATAATAAGGGCCTCAGTCCCGCACTCCTCCGTTTTGCAAAAGGGACACGTCACAGAGATAGTCTTTCTCTACCTCCCCCAAGCGTATCTCGCCATGGTCCGTGCTTGTCCTTAAGAGTCCTAACATTTCACTATAATCTTCAGTACTTTCCAAGTTAACGAATTACACCGCGTCGGTTACGTTCGATCTTTAATAAATATCAGACAGACTCTCTCGATATTTTTATAAGCATTATTTGATATCCGTTTTAAATTACTTTCATATTAAACCTGTACAATCGATAAGTAAATAAATAAATTATTCAGTTAAATGTTACAAAATTATTTTAAATTAAAAATAAAATATCTTATCACAAACACCTCTTCAGTATTAATTCACTGAACGAGTGTACAAGGACTATCCACTACGGAATCTGAACTGCGAAATGATCCGAAGAACGCTCCAAAGAGGAAGAATCTTTTGCCAAACATGGGCGTTCATAACGGATTCTCCTACGTGTATAGCCATACAACAGTAGGAGGCGTCATGTATGCACTTTCATTTAGCAATTTCCCTTTATTCCCTTTGTGTAATAAGAAAGATTCTCCGTCTTATTACAAGTTTGCCACATATTGTCTTTATACCTGAAAAATTCTTTAGAGTCTTTTCTTCTTCATTTTCTATATTTTTCGTTGTTTTTAGGAATTTTTTGCAGATTTTTAATGACAATTTGAAGCTTCTTATACGACTGATCTTTCGATTTTATTCATTCACAAGTTACCAATAGAGGAAAAATTATTTTTTTAATGCATAAAATTTACATCTTTTCCTCAGCCTTTCAATGACAATATTTCCAGATTTTTTGAAGTTTCATATGCATGAAAAATGCAAAAAAACTGAAAAGAAGCTACTGAGAACAAGATTTTCATCACTAGGCCCGAGAAAACCGCGATTCTAATCTCACTTTGCTCGGTTAGATCGCGTTTTCCGGGCTTTTTACCCATCCGATAGCTTGTAATACGAATAAGATGTAGACTTTGTCTGGTACTTCACTGAGTTGAGATCGCTTACAGAGTGTAAGGAATCGAAAGCCAAAATCACAAAGGCAAAAAAAGCTTACGAGTGCAAAAATGATCAGCCACCCGGTAGCCTCAAGATCATTCTGAAGAAAAAACCATCTAAATTTTGATTGTGAATGGGATTTGAGATAAGAAGAAAGTTTAAGAATCATCGTCTTCCTGTCGCTTGAAAATTAGTAATTTCGTGGAAAAAAAATGAAAATTTTATGACTTTTACCTCTTAAGGTACGATGGAAGCCTGGGAGAGAGGTTCTGTCAACGATGTGTTCACTCTTTTGAAAATTACGAGTCAACTGTCCATGGAATTTCAAATTTGTTTCTATAATACGGAGGCCAGGAGCCAGTTGGGGGCTATAGGGCTTGGGGCTGAAGCGGTATTTTTTGGTGAGGGATTGTGGGGGAGGTCGAGAAATTATCTCTATTCATGGGCGTAACTTCCTATGGAACTCCGGATGATTTTTTTTTTGCATATGAAGATGAATTTTATTAATTTATAATTCATTCATAATTACAAACTAATGAATAAAGTAATTCATATTATTTTTATCGACATATCTAATGAAAAATCTTGCAACAGGAAGGTTTTGAATTTGACGTCAACATCAGAAACCATAGGGTTTCATACTGTCAATGGGATTGTGACGTTGAGTCAAGTCCATTTGACTTAACCGCATAATCCAACACCAAAGTTGTATTGAATTAATTGTAGGAAAATAGACACTGAACCGATGTTTCAAAATGAGCACGAGTCCACGTCATCTAGGAGGGTTAACTAGTCAAACGCGCAGGCGCCAAATTATTGATTTTCGGCGCCGCAACAAGTGTCGAGCACGCACGTCGGCGTATCACTCTCGTGATGGTTCTTGCACCTCACGTGTTGTACTGATTGTATTAGAGTATTAAATCCGAATAACCAGTTTATTCATTGTCAATTTACAATAAATATTTTGTCACATTGTCTAAAACCATTGTAAAGTGTTGTGAGTCTACCGAGAGTCGGTTTCTGACAGTCAATTCGTAAATAAATAAACTTGTACATTCCGTCCAATTCTTCTCTTTCTCTCTTGGAAATTTATTTTCCCCCATCCTCGGGTCTTCCAAAACATCCTCCTGAGTAAGAGTTCAAACAATATCGTATTTAAAGTATTTGTTAATTTTGTTAAATTAACTGGCGCCCACCAGGCTGTTTATTGCCAAATTTGAGCCTCGACAGCCTCTGACCCAGGCCGTGTCGAGTGGAAGAACAAGTCGAATAAAAATTATTTTGTCAAAAAAGTCATTTGTTATTTAGGGAGAAGTTCTTCTTTCTCAATCTTTTTTTTTCAAATTATCCCATCTAAATCAGATAGTCGTTGACTCCTTGTAGTGGTTGACTCCCGGAGTCGGTTGGGAGGCTGGAAGGGCTTGGGGCTGAGGAAGGCATTTGTCAGAGGATATGTGAAAGAGGTGAAGGAGTTCATTAGGCTTCTGAAGGGCGGGGGTTTGGGAGGGTGTGTCGTAGAGGAACTGTCAAGTAGATAGTTGTAAGTTTTCTACAAAAAATTCATCTGGAAATTGTTTCAATGGAAAGGAGTAGGAATGGATGATTCGTTCATCTTACATTAAATTATCAATCTTATTTTTATTTAGTTTTTTTTATTTTCTTATTTTGGGTGGAAATGCCCAGAAATGTCACTATTCTTGAAGGAATGATTTTCTTATTGCATCCGAATCTTTTCGGGGAACGAATGAAGAATAAAAACATGGCTGGACGGTTGAATGAGGCCCCTCATTATTCTCCCACTGATCGTTAAACCGCGAGATTAATATTTTTTCACTAGTGATCATTGTAATCAGCTGTGAAGACAACAGTTCATGTTTCCAAATGTAATTCTATATAATTCAATTCTATGTAATTTTGATTTCTTTCGATTCCCTAATTTTTGGACGAAATGCCTAGAAATACCACAAAACATGAAGAAATGATGTTTTTAAAAAATTTCCGGATGTACAGGGTATCCCATAGGAATGTGTGAAAACTAAACTCATCTGCCGACTCATCCAAAATAACCTTGACTCTCTACGTTTGTGTTACGTTTACCAGGGGCCAGTCAGTTTTATTTCAACTGTGGCAGGAGCCTTAGTTTGTTAGCAGTAATGAGTGATTTGATAATTCAAGAAAAAAGATATCTCATCGAGTGCTTCTATTCGAGAGGGAAAAAATACTGCGAAGCTTTTAGGGAGTTTCGTATTAAATTTGGATCAAACGAGTTGCTAGCGAAACCACTTTGAGGAGGTTAGAATAATTTTTTTTTCATATTGATTGTGTTTTCATATTGACACAACAAAACCCATTACAGATTTTCGTAGAATTCCCGTTGGTTTCTAGTCATGATAATATTCTTTTTCTAGAATAATTGAAAATTTCGAGGAATACGGCACTTTGGATGATCATAGAGCTACTCTTCCAGGTCCCTCATTCTCTGCTGCAACAGAGGAGAAGGCCGATGAAGTCGAACAGTATTTCAAGGCGAATCCCAACTCGTGTATTCGGAAAGCCGCTCAAGATTTAAAATTGTTCAAATCAACGTTGCATCGCATCCTCCACGTTTTTTTGAAATTTCATGCATATAAAATATTGATGTGTCAGCGTTTGACAGAGGAGGCGATTCTGGGACGAAAGGAATTTTATGAAAGAATGACACAAATGTTCGAAAATGGCGAGCTGCATGAAGCGGCAATTGTTTTTTCTGACGAGGCACACTTTTGGCTAGACAACTACGTGAACAAAAATTATTTAAGATTTTGGGGATCTGAAAAACCTAATTTTTTGGTTACGAAATCTGCTCATCCACAGAAAGTCACTGTTTGGGCTGCTCTCTCCATGAAGGGTGTCTATCTACATTTTTTCGAATCTACCATTACCGGGAATCAGTACAAAAGAATGTTAGAAACAAAATTCTTCCCTCATACGAGAAAAAGAGGGCTTGTCAATGGGTTTTATTTTATGCAGCATGGAGCAGCTCCCCACCGTACTCATGAAGTTTTTGAAATTCTTAATACAGTTTATCGCAGTCGAGTTCTTGGTTTGGGATGTCCAAAATTTTGTGGAGGGGGAATAGATTGATCACCCTATTGATCAGATTTGAATTCGTGTGATTATTTCCTGTGGGGTTACATAAAAGATTCTTGTTACGCAAACAAGCCAAAAACAATCGAAAATTTGATAAACAACATTAAAAAAACTGTTCAGGGTATTCTATAGGAAACATTAGAACGTGTATTCCACGGTTTCAGGAAACGTTTGGATTATTGCGCCAGTGTNAAACTGTTCAGGGTATTCCATAGGAAACATTAGAACGTGTATTCCACGGTTTCAGGAAACGTTTGGATTATTGCGCCAGTGTTGATGGCTCTCATTTCGAAAACATTTACTATTAATCGCACTTGTCACGTACAATTTTTGTAAGCTACTATTTTTGTTGGGTGAATTACATGTTTCAATGATGAGTATACGGTGAAATAAAAATGACAACTCTCCTCTATCAGGAACTGTATTCCTCCTCTTTTTCCCTGTTTCCAGTAAAAAAAAAATAATCGAACAGTTTTCACACATTTCCATGGGACACCCTGTAGGTATGCATGTGTGAACATTTGTGTTCGTATGTCCAGAGCTGTCTCCATGACTCGAGAATGATTAAGGCAAAGACGCTAAAATTCTGGCTGCTGATCGATGCTACGGAGACTCAAACATGGGCTAAATTTCAGCTCTATCAGATGAGCTGTTCCTGAGATACAGCGATTTCTCAAAAATGATTTTTTGCAGATATCTCCTAAACCATTCGACCTTTTGAATTTTTTTTTATAATCATCATGATGACATCTTTTCAACTGAACCGAAAAGAGACCATCCCATCCGGAGCAATGTCGTTTTATTATTTTTATTTTCGACTGAATTTTTCATTGGAAGCTCGTGACTGGCCATTGCCCTTTATTTGTCCCTAATTTGACCTCGATTTTTAATTAATGAGTCCCTTCTTTGTCCTTTATTTGTCCTTCATTTGTCCTTAACTTGTCCTTTTTTATCCTTTATTCGTCCTAAACTTGTCCCTTTTTTGTCCTTTATTTAGGACAAATGTGCTTCGCTTGTTCCTAATTTATACCTAATTTATCCGGAATTTGTCCTTTATCTGTCGCCTATTCATTGCAAATTTGTCCCTTATTCGTCCTTTATTCGTCCTCAACTGGTCCCTTTTTGGTCCTTTATTTGTCCTTAACTTGTCCCTCATTTATCCCCTAATTTATCCCTAATTTGTGCCTAATTTGTCCTTTGTCTGTCCCTTATTCATTCCAAATTTGTTCTTTATTCGTTTCTCATTTATGCCATTTTTAGCCCTTATTGGTCCCAACCTGGTCGCTTACTTGTCTCTCCTTCACCCTTAATCTGTCATTAATTCATCCCTTATTCGTCCTTGATCCTTTCTTCATTGGTCGCACCTTCGTCCCTCACTCATGTCCCATTTTTTCCGTTATTTATCCCTTCTCTACTCCTTTGTCCTTTTTTTATATTCTTTAAATCATTTCTCGAATCCATACAGAGCGAGAGGGAGTGAGAGAAAGGGAGGGAAAGGAAGAGAGAGAGAGACACATGAAACATGAAAAAAAGAAAAAAAAAAGAAAAACTTGAATGTCAATGAAGTTGAGAGGAAGATAAAACAAAAGAAAGGTCGCAAACTTCAAGACATTTGCCGTTAAAGACATTTAACTAGACCCGTTCTGCCGGCTCTCGAGCAGCATCCACAGAATTAGTACCCGTCGTGTTTTGAATTTATTCAAATAAATTAATTTCGTTTGTAATTTTATTTCTCACTAAATTCGACTTATTCATTGCCCACCGGACATTGAGTTGCTGTCGATGCAGCTCAATTTACCGGGCTAGCACGCCACGCGCGGCCTTCAATAGTCAAAATTGCAAACGCAGCGCAACTACACTGTCGTTTTCGGACTCTAAATGAACTCTTTTTCGATATTTCTTTAGTCCCGTCTTAGATGCCAAAACAGCACGTCAAATAGCCCTGGCTCCTTAAGCTCTGCTCGTGAACGTTACCCCGGAATCAGTTTATCAGTCCTGCCCGGCGTACGCGAGTCATCTTAAGTAATTCGGGATAATATCACAAATACGCATACCTTCGTAGTGAAGATCCTGACACGTAGCGGTCGGTGAACTGCGAATTGTTCACTACGTTATCGTGAAAAGAGTGCATGGACACATTATTAGAAAATTATAAAAATTAAATGAAACCGTGCAAGGACACAATTAACTCAAAATTTAAATCATAGTGCGTTAAGTGAAACGAACTTCATTAGAAACTTGAGTGAAACTAATGTGAAAATCAAAATATTATTATTCTACACGAAAATCATTTAGGAAATGACTTTGGATTAATTCTACTATTGGTTGGTACAAAATTCTTCCGACAATCTATTTATTTTGGCCTTTTGTGATTATCAAATTTATAAAATCAAAATCTTCAAATCAATAAGCTAACGTCGAAGATCAGTCGAATTCTCTCTCTCCTTTGGTCCCCTTCCTTTTAATGTTCAATTAAAATCTCTTCAAACAATAAATATCAGAATTAACTTTTATTCAAATTACATTTTATTTCAAACCCCTGACTTTATCATTATTGTTCTTCAAATTGCAAAACATCAAAGATTCAAATGATAGACGCAGATGCGCCTAGCGCTTAAAAGGTAAGGATCTTGTGACGGCGATTTTTCTCAACGTAGACTAATTAGAATGGATTGTATCCGAGACCTTAAACCCGCAGAAAATTCCAGACTGAACGGTAGCCGTAGTGTGTCACCTTCGGCCTCTTCCACTTCGATGTTCCCTGAAGTTCTCGAAAACCGTAGAAACGATAGAAACGCCATAACCGGAGAACGAGAAGCCAGCTACTCTTTTGAGGAACTGGTGTCGGGCGCCAGTTGATTTTTGTCTCGGCGGTATCAACGAACCGCAGCCAAAGGGAACCAAACGAGAAGAAAACTAGACTTAACGATAACTAGGGGAAATCGAAGGGAGAGGTTGCGGAATTATTTCGACTAGCTCGGAGGAATTCGGAGAGCGGGGTAGGATCGGTCGCTCGGTCTTAGGAAAAGGTGTCGCGCAACCCAAAGAAATATCCCAAAATTACTCAAAACCAGATCGGAAAATTAATTAAATCTGAGACACGTGGATTATGTTAAATTGTCTCGTGATTTATTTCATTTCTCAAAATCGATCCCAAAATAAATAGAGATTCTAAATTTATTTACCACGATTTATTCTCGAGAGAGGGAGTAAATGAATGGACCTTGAGAGAGAGAGAGAAATATCCACGCGAACGGGGGAGAAAAACCTAAATGCGTATGATCTCTCGGCATAACCGGAAATTGCATGCACGGGGATCCATACATGTACGAGAACCGCTAGTGACGAGGAATTAACGGAAAGACGAATATTCACTGAAGGAGAAAACTCGAGGAATGGAATAGGCACTCGCAAGGTGCCCTCAGTTCACATTCTCGAATTCTCTCTCGATCAGAAGCCTCGCTTCAATTATAGGGAGCCCACGAGCTTCTATTCGATGAGAAATCGGTATTATGAAAATAAAATATCAGGGAAAAATGCTACGGAACGAAAAGCGCTCCCAAATGAGGCGTCAAGCAGTCCGAGCAATGAAAAGCATGCAAAACAGCACCACAGCTAGATCCACCCCACGTGGAGAGCATGCGTGCACGCATAACCCTATTTTATTTATGATTTCCCCACTTATCACTGCACAATCACTTCTCAGGAATAGAGAGAGTATTTGTGAACCGATTATGCATTCCATGGGTGCACTTATCGTTCGACAAATACGGGGTTTTCGAAGAGGGCACGATGCCGTCATTCGGTGATGCCGTAGCATGTGCATTCGCCTCCCATGGTCCTCCTACGGATTTTCGGGGAAAATGTGCACTACTGCCCTTCTGGGAGTGTGCACTTGGCGTCAGAGGGTATCCTTACCATTTTTCCTCCAATCCAGGTTCCACGGCGTCTTTCCCTTAGCTGCTCCAAAAGCGCAGCGACTTGGACGATGGCGGAACTGCGATTGACTCCAGCGTTCGACCGAGATTCTCGTGTGACGACGGGCGACTGAGGCGCCGTATAACCAGTCGCCGGAGAGTTACTTCTGCAGTCGGTGGGAACTCGCGCGCGGGGACGTTAATTCAAATTTAAACTCCGAATATAGAGTCTTAAGATAAGTTATAATTTTATGTGGCTGGCACTTTATCTCCTTTGACTGAAGATTGTTTGGAACTGAATTTTAACCGGAATTTACTAAACGAAACGAACGAAACTCGGATTGAGGGGAAAATATAGGCGGTTGTTCGCCTTTTATCAACGCGAATGCACTTTTCACTGAGTGAGTGCATATTTCGTAGCTGTCACTCTCCCGGGAGTTATTGGAGAATCACCTCTAACAAAACCGTAAATCTAAAATGGGCCATGGCAATCCATGCAGGCGAGAGGCCTAAATTCATCCACAGGGCCTTCCGACCGTATCAGTGAGCCCAATAACCCCACGAAACGCGTAAGTTAGGGAGCGTGAGCATTTCAGCTCAACCTCGATGATCAGCAACTAACACTCAACGGAAATACGATATCTCACCGGGAGGCTCAGTCGATCGGCCACGATCCGCGGTGGAGACACGTTCCACTCAGAATTCGCGAAACTAACAAAATATCTATTAAACCGGTAAATACATTTGACTGTAAATTTACTTAAACCGTAATGACTCTAACCGTAATCCCTCAATCCGAAACTAAACTGGAAATTACCTCGAAATATCTAGAATTTAACTATTTGTTTTTAATTCAACTGAATATTTTATTTTTACTCGTTTTTATCGTGTATCGACACGTGAATTTACTGGTTTTTTAGAATCGGACGTTATTCTCCCGCGGATGTTGATGTCCGGATGTTCTGATGATCGATATCCAAGGCTCGAGCTAAAGATTAGGNCGTGCTAACCTTCAGGGGAGAGAATATGAGGCGATTCTCTCTCTCTTAAAATTTATTTACTCACCCTCATTACTCTCTCTCCTTACAATTTACTTGGTCAGAAGTTCGCAGTTTTCCGATCTTACGGTGAACTCTCGTACAGGTGGCGGAATTCTCGAAAATTCCGTCACAATCTGCTAAACAAAAATATGATTTTATCCCGATAATAAGAAAACAAAAGATAACGCATTTAACATTTAATTGAATTTGTTGTTAAAATTTTCCTGTTATCACATACCATTATCGGAGTACATCTTAGAGCAAATTCCTTTCCTGGCTGTGAATCGACTCAATGCTGCAAAGCCACCTGACAATAAATCCTCCTTCTGGATCTTGTTGAACCGTTTCAGTAAATTGCTGTTCACAGAACTTCTCGTTTTTACTATAATGAGTGATTTCTAGTAAAGTCTCTTGGGCCCAAAATCTTTCCAATTGCTTGTTTAGCTGAGAGTTAGTGACCTTGAAGCATGACGTAGATGTCGAGGAGCCAGACCCTTGGATCTCTCCACCAACAATCCAACCAAGTTTTGTGTTTTGCCATGTTGGTTGTCCTTCTACATGATTGAGTCGTTGATTGCTGATTATTTTCCAGAACACTCCAGCTCCAACTAGTAAATTAATATTGCCTGGTTTGTGATAATTTCGATCTGCCAACTGTATGTTTTTTGGTTGTTCTGCGATAGATGGAAAAACCAAGCATTCCATATCTGTTGTGTATTCTCCAGTTGTCGATGCAATTTTTATCCTTATGACCTTCGAAACATTTTTTTGAGATTGCTGAACTCTACTGATTGTTTGTGACTCTTTGAAATGAGAAAGCTGCAACTTTCTTACAAATTCTTGTGTTATGAGGTTGACATGAGATCCTGGATCCAAAAATGCTCTGTATGTTATCTTTTTCCTATTGCTGGCAAATGCGTGTAGTTGTGCTGTTGATAGAATTACTTGAGGGGCTGATCATTTGGTACAGGAGAGTACTGTTAGCGCTGACGTAACCTGGGTACAACAGCGGTTTGACACCTGAATTTTTTTTCTGTTGTTTGTCTTGTCTGCACCCTCGAGATGAAGTAATGTATTGTGTTTGTCGTTGCATTTTGTGCATGTTGAAGCATAACATTGTCTGGCTGAATGGCTTTTTTCAAACAATTAAGACAGCTTTCTCTCCATCACTTGTCTTTTTCGTTCCATCCAGTTGAGTTTGAGAAACTCATCACATCTGGCAATGTGATGTTCTCCTTCACAGTATTTACATAATGAAGCAGTTGCTGCCAACGACACTCTCCTATCACCCTCGGAGTCATTCTTCTTGTCCTTCATATATTTTGATGCATACGTCCCAGTATTTGAAGAGATCTGCTCTTTTTCCTGACTCAATATCCTCGATGTGTGTGATCTCTTGGTGAGGAATTTGATCAATTCTTCCAGAGTAGGCATATCCTGTGGACTTTTGCCCTTGACCTCATCCTGCCATGCTTTCAGCTCCATGTAATCCAGTTTCTTCTTTGCTAAATTAATAATTATGTAATCTCAGTGCTCTATAGGCTGTCCTAGGGTTTTCAGTGCTTGCAAGTGAGTATTGATGTGCCAAATGAGTGTTTTTATTGACTGTGACTTATTGTCTTTTGTAACAGTTAGAAAATTGAATAGGTGATCCATGTGAGATTCAAGTCAAATCATTTTATTATTGTACGTATCATTGAGCAACTTCCACAGGATTGGACAGTAGGTAGGCCCAGAAAACATTTTTTCCGAATTTCAATTTGCAAGTTTACGGAAACGAAAGCTCATTAGTTCAAATGACTGTGTGATTTTTTTCCGATTTTTACAACCATATTTTGAGCTTCCGCAACGATTTGGAATTTGTTATGACGTTATACACGTGAAAAAGTCAATTAAGTTTCGAATCGTGATTATATGAGTAAACTTTTCATATTTTCTTGAATACTTGGTGGGAAACTATTGACAAATAATCAAATAATATGAATAATGCTCTTTCGCAATTTCCATTCCATTTGTTAACGAATAAAAGTGGATCATTTTTGCTGAAAATGGACATTTTTGGGGGCTTCCAGAGCCCTCCGAAATCGATCCAGTCCTTTTTTAATTCCGTCAAGTGATAGTTTAACTATCTCATCGTCATTCTCCAAAAGAAGGATAATTTTCAACAGGTCCAAATTCGAGAAAAATGCAAAAGAAAATTGTTAAACTTTTAGGCTCCGACAGGTGCTGGGAGTGTCCGGTGTTTTTATGGAGGGCCATATACTGAAATGGAGAAGGTTAGTCCGCTGGCCCAGCCTTCTCTAGCACAGGTCGATTTTTTTCTTTCTCTCCGTAATAAATAACTGGTTTATTCGTTTTTCAATATTAAGTTTGTCAACTTTTTTGGAATTTAACTTGACAAACAACATCGTTAAATTCCTCAATACATTACGATTTCAACGTCACTCGGTTCATTGTTATAGCTCAATTAGAAGTGGAGTTGTTTTATTGAAACTATTTTGAATGTTCATAGAGTTTAGAAAATGTATTATTACGCTGTATTTTTTTAAATCATACAAATTTAATATAAATGTGATATACATTACTTATCGCTAGAGTAACTCATAAAAATAATTGTTCATAATACTGTGGGTGCTTCAGAACGATTGGATATTTCTCGATAGTTTCTTTGCAAATAAAGGAGGGTGTTATGTTTTGCAAGTTCAAAAATCCCGAGTGCGAAGCGCGAGTGATTTCTCCTCAAATAATTTTGAAGCTCAAGTGGTAATCGGGGGCATTATTTTTTCTCTCAGGATTTTAATCAGGAGAATCGTAGGCAGAAAATTCTTCGTTGCTCTGAGCAATGGAACCGAAAAAAATTATCAAAAAATGATCGCTGTAAAACCGTGTATGTCTTATAGAAAAATATTTCACTGTTCCGAAATTTAATTTGTGCACTCCGCTGATTGAATGAAATAATTTGTCTAGCATATGTTGGAACTCGATCTCTTTCACTTGCGCTACTAAATATTTCTCCTTTCGACAATCGCTGTACCTTTGAATATTTCTATACTAATTCACTAGATTATCCACTTTCGTAATAGCATAGGACTCTTGCACGATTGGGATTCCTGCGTATTCCCAAAAAAGGGCACACTTCCGCACAATACACTTTGCGGCTTCACGGGCAGTAAGCTTCGGTGTTACATGTCTCGTGTGATAGAAAAAACACTGTAAAACCTGCCTATTGGAAGGCAAACGGTTTCCACAAATTTCCGGTGTTGCACTACCGACGAAAGTGATGTCAATGTCTTGTCGCGTTTCTGGCATTTTCGTACGTTTTTTGTTGTTAATCTTTACAGAAGAGAAAAAAATCAACGTAGCAATTATTTCGATGTGATTGGTTTGGTAGTGCATCGTCAAATGACTTTCTGTGTTCAGGAGGGATTGAGGAGAGACCCAAAATTCATAGGTATTCCAGTAAAAGGAATATTAAGTGGGCAAAAACTCCACCCCCAAAATTTTCGGCTTGTCCAATCATAAATTAATGGAGAAATTATGAAATTTGCTCAATACTCGCCCCTGACCGTCAAACTGAATGACTCCTCGTAAAATCCCAGAATTTTTACATTCTTAGAAGGTCCCTGAAGGCACAAAAGAGCCTCACAAATCGTATTATCGGAATTATCTGTTACTAATTTAAATTTTTAAGAATATTGAAATATTAATTTCATTCGGATTGTGATGCTGCAATCCGATGTCATCGAAATATTATCTATTGAATTGTTGTAGCACTATCTTTATAGATTCTTGGAAAAGAACAGTGCCTAATTCTCACTATATTGAAATTTGACTTTAATCGAGACAGAGCATGCAAGAAAAATTTGTTAATGATTTAATCATTTCAGTAGTCTAGAAAGTCATTTCAATTGATAAGGGAAGAAAATTGAAAGAATAATGTCTAAATTATTTTCTTCAACATAGATGAGAGGATATCTCCCGTCCCAACTTTTTTTTTATATGAATAAATATGACGTTATTCAATGCGGTAATTACAGAACATTATTGATGAATTCTGTTTAGATCAGCCGAAGTTAAGGAAATCAAGATATCTGAAATTATCGTTTCAAAATACATAAAGTAAAAGAAAAAAGTTTTCAGTTGTTTACTTAACATTGACGATTTTGTGACTAGTGAGCATAATGGCAGGACCTTTAGATATTTCCTAGAACATGCCCACTTGTACATCACACTGGGTCGACACTCTTGCTACCTGACAAGGGATCGCCATAAAATCATTTGACTTTTCACTAACGTCCATAATGACGAACTGCCAGTGGGTCAGATATTTTTGTATATTTTCAAATCGTTTGCGGAAGCACTAGAAATGTTGCTAAAAATCGGAAAAAAATCACACAGTCATTTGAACTAATGAGCTCTCGTTTCTATAAACTTGCCAATTGAAATTCGGACCAAATGTTTTTTGAGCCTGCCTATTGGACAGTTCGCATCATTCATTTCAAATCCTTCAACTACTTTCAAGGATTCACCTTTAAGTAGACCAACCAAATACTGTTGCTTCTGCATTCAGGTTAGATCTGGATCCTTGTATATTGTTGTCTCGAAGTTGTTCATCCAGAATAACCACTTTGTCCAATCTCCATCAAACTCCACTAATTTAATCTCTGTTGTGTTGCTTCCCATCTGAGTACATTTTGATCATTATTTGTTCTGATTCCCTGTGTTCTTCGACCATCTCCAAGCTGATCCCTCTCATCTTCCATAATCTTTTGTGTTTTTGCTGCAATCATGTAATATCTTTCTTCAAAATAACTCCTTTCAGCTTCATTTTCTATTGCGAAGGCTTTTCTGGTCTCCTCGTTGTCAATGACAATGTCCTGAAGTTGATCTTGAACTGCTTGAAATTCGTCGAAATATCCTTCCATCTTTTTTAATCGAACCTGAGCCTCAACTGCATGTATGGTTCTTAATGTTGTCAAACCGTTATCGGCTCTAGTTAGATTGCCCTTTATTTTGGCTCTCTTTTACTTCAACTTGACTAAATCTGACATAATGATGTGGGAAAGGTTGATATGGGAAGGAAATGGAACGACTCACTAACCTGATTTTCTTTCTCGATGTCCTACGTTGCAATGACTCACGACGTTTCCTTGGGACCTCGTCACATTGAGGAACTGCTGGCTCACCTCGATGACTTCGATGCTGTTGGAGTACGTTTACGAGTCTCTTACTCGCCAAACGTATTGTTGAATGACTTCTAAGAGTCTCTCACTCGCCCAAACGTGTTGAACTGCTTCCACGAGTCTCCCACTCGCCCAAATGTGCTGTTGAACTGCTTCCACGAGTCTCTCACTCGCTCCATCGTGTTGGAATGTGTCCACGAGTCCCTCACTCTTGATTCTGATATTTTTACTGATTTTTAATCTCCTACTGAGATAAATCCCGATGTTTTGCTTTCGTCTTGTGGCGTTGAATGCTTGACTACACCACACGCAATCACGTGTATCGCCCCGACGCTTCTGATGATTTTTCTATCATTGGCCTTTTTTCACATGAGTTTTCTCCGACTCAAAGTCGTGAGTTTTCGCTGTTGGGCGCCAATGTTAATTTGTGAGGTTTTTTTCAGTGAATAGATGCCATTTCAATCTCATAATTATTCTTTTATTACGAACAGAAAAATAAACTCTTGTGGTTATATTTTCGACATATTCTTAAACTGCTCTAGCGCCAGCGTTCGTTCGTTTTTGGTAATCATCTTTTGTGTGTGACATTTTGAATTTAAATCATGAACAGATATACTAGAGTTTAGAATGAAATTTTGAGATATTTGATCGATTAATAAGATTGGTACCTTCCGCAAGAATTGCTAGAGTGTACGTTAAACATCTCGCACTATCCACTAATAGCATTTTTTTGCACAAAAATCCATCGTATACGACGAAGAAAATCAAGAAACACATTTGGTATTGGTGACCACAACGGAGGTGTGCTTGTTTCACCTCATCGTTCGGAGAGATGTCAACTCTCTTCTCATGCACAGAGACATATGGTTCGTGTGTGACAATGAGATTGTGTTTCTTTGTACGATTTTTTGGTAGACGAACGACGACCAACGTTTCAATAAAAATCATTCGGTTGTCTTATTGTTCCGTATCTCTGTGTTTAAGAACAGAATCGTCATCTCTCCGGATTATGAGGTGAAGCAAATATACTTCCGTTGCCGTTACCAAAACGAAACGTGTATGTTCATTTTCGTCGTCGTATGCTTCGAATTTTGGTGCACCAAAAACGGGGTAGTTCAGGATGTCAATGATTACAAATACTTAATAATCACTTGCTGTAAACAATGAAATGTTTGGGACTCAATTCAGTTTGAGCGAAAGCATCACTATGAGTAGAGAAGTAACTCCAGAGTTTGTAATTCAGTGAACTAAATTCACAACTGGAATTATATTCTCGTGGCCTCCAAGCTTGAAATCAACACGCCTCACACAGATTATTTTCAAAATATGTTGGTGGATTTCCTTGACTGTCTGTGAAGCAAACATTCTTTCAGCGATGAAGACAGCGTATCGAAACCGGAGCCATTTCCTCAAATTGACTGAATGTCTAGTCTTATTGTTTTCTCTGCTTCTAATTGAAGCAGTGATGATCATTGCGAAATATCATTATTATCGGTTTCAGGTGAGCAGTAATGGTTAGCAGTAATGCACCCAGAAAAATGATTTATTTTAATCAATTTATTAAGTTCATTTAATTAATATGACAAAGTTTTTTTCAAAGCAAACTTTTTCAAGTTTGAGGTTCGGTTTATATTAAATAATTTTGTTTTGATTATTGCTAAATCTTCGTCTGATCCAAATAAATACGAAAACTTTTTATTCGCAATATTCATTGAACTTCGATAAATTATGGATTTGAAAAAATGAATTTTTTCTCGTTTTCGATAAAAATGTTATTCGAAATTGATGAATCTTTGATTTTATATATTTGAATTCTTTTTCTTGAAACATGCAAATAAGTTCATCAATTTGTAATACCGGCATAGTTGTCATAAGTAAATAATTATAAATAAATATTTTCATTTAATTCAAATCAGTCCAAAAAGCATTTTTTCCGATGATAGATAATAATTCTCATTAAATTTGCCATGTTTTCGACAGTATTTAATTGAAAAAATTGAGACATTCGTGGAAACTGTAAATCCTCGCCAACGAAAAGTGCTTATGAATTACGCAGCGCGCGCAGCTCTATTTTACTGCCGATATAATATTTTGGCTTTAGTTGAAGCTTTGGTTGATGTGTGTGTTCCTTTCGTACGGGATCAACCATTACCACATATGGCTGAATTTCCCTTTCCTATAAATGCGCATCCTACTTATGATATAATTTTTATATTAGAAGCGATGGGGACTATACAAGCCTACTGTCAATGGGCTTTTATTTGTCAATTGTGTTTACTCCTGTCGTATGGAATAATTCAGTTGGAATTTCTCGCTGAAAAAGTTGAGCGCATCACCAGTTCTCAAGAACTCGTAGAGGGCATCCACATACATCAGCACAGATTATGGTAATTTAAATATTTTCTAATCTATACCGGCTTGTTTACCGGACCGTCTCGATTTGTACCATTCAAATTATATTTTAGGATTGAGAATCGGACTTGACCCATATAGTTCAAATATCAGAACAAATGAACAAAAAACACAGAGTATATTCAGTTAATCAAGTACACTGAGAAAAACGTTCGGCTCAGTCAACTCCACAAATTGAGTTGAATGAAAATCAGCCTTGGTGACCGTATTTCGGTCTTACCGACGGGTATTTGACCCGTTGACCATTTATTATTACCATCATCCAATTCCCGAAATGCGTTGAACCTCCGACTCAATATACGGTCGAGACAACAATACAGCGATTGGGTCAAATCTCCATGTTGTTGGTTAAGGCGCATACCTCCAACTCCATGGAAAGGTTGAATGAGAAATATCGTTCGGCTCTTTCATATAAATGTAATGGCCGTTTCAAGAAGATGAAAGGCAAATGCAATCCATGAAGTTTGCCGAATTGTATGTTTATATGCAGTTGATCTGCTCATTTGAGGAGTCAATCTGAAGATGAAATTTGTTTGAATGTCACCGCTTCCCCCTCTCTAGAAGCATTAAATTAAACTGCCTTATCAAAACACTTGTCATTACTGACTTATGTGGCTACATTTTTTATCGAGATACAGAAAAAATTAGAATCGAAATAAAGAGACTGATGGAGGCAATGAATTATTCATAATAGAGTAAATAGCCATGTCTCCAAATATATAGAAATAATTGAACATGGGCATTTGAATTTGTACGCTTCTCAATCACTTTTCTCATCAAGATTTTAATTCCTTCTCAGCCAAGCGCACGTTTCGCCACTTCTTCTCTCCTTCTATTGTATGGGATTGACCTGAGTTTAATGGCAGGGTTCAACATGTGACGACCAACTGGTAACCTTTTTTTTTGCGTTGACAACTTCTGAGAATTTCTATTGTTGAGAATTTTCCCCCTGGATTTTTTAAAAATTTGTCTTTGCATATTAGTGAGTAGCGAAACTCATTAAATCACAGTTGAGAGTAATAAAAAACATGATCTGTGGACGAGATGATCATTTCTCATTTGAATTACACGGAGAAGAATTTCTAATAGGAATTTTCCCGAGAATGGAAATTCTCTGAAAATCTCCTGTGCGTGTGATAGGTTGCTGGGTACATTTGCATGAGAACATTTTCCGCCTGTTTACAATTTCTTAATTACCCCAAACATTAGGCGCCACAGTCTCCGGCACGTGCGATACCTGGGTGTACCCAGAGACAGGGGGTCTTGACCTGCTGACGTCAAGGGGTTTTCCCAGTGTTCTAGCCAATGTACTTACAAGACAATTTGGGGGGAGGGGGTAAGGAGAACCAATCGTAGATATCCAAGAATATCCCCAACGAAAGGCTTGCATGTTATACCTTGAACTGGTGGCGGCATAGCCAAAGGTGTGAAGCGTCCTTGCGGTCATTCGGCACTCAGTGTTCAAGCGGAGTAATCGTAATATTTAAAGTCGTGTTTTGGTTGTTGAAGGATTTAAATTTGTGATTTTTTTTCCAAAGTGAAGAGTGTCTTTTTTGTACAAGTGGTAGTGAATATATTTCATTTCCCTATGGCTGATGCAACAATAGATGAGTTATTCATGCGGTGGGGGATAAGTCTCTTACTATCAGATTTTCAACGTGAGTAAAAAAACTTATATGTTTATATTTTCATTAAACAATGAGAAGTTTAGGATTTATAAATCTTGAATTCGTCTCTCGCAGGAAATTTCTTTATTTATTAATTGGGCATATAAATTAAGTTAGTCAAAGTAATATCTGTATTATTCATCCGTTCCTTTCTGGATTACTTAAACCGTAAGAAAGGACATTCATCTAACTTAATAATATTTGAATGCATGCGGTATAGCTGCAAGAAATCATGGGAGTCACATTGCAGCAGTGCTGTGTTATTTTACTGGCGTGAGTCTTCTTTTTATTGCCATTTGGGTAATTTTTTGTATTCAAAATTTATTTGAACATGTGATTTTGTTTGTTATAAGCAAAGATATCGGTATTGAAGAATTGAAGAAACTTTCGACGTCCGAAATTGAAGCCATTATTGTACATCCTCGATTGGTAAAGGAATTTCTAACTAAATGGAAAACTGAATGCAAATCCAACACTAAATTTGGCGGCGACCGGATGACTGAACCTCTTCAACCAGAAATTGTAAGTTTATTACTTTTTTTTTCTTTCAGTGCATTTACTCCGGAAGAGTTGAATAATTAGTTTAATCCTCAATTGATTCAGGGCGTTGATTGTGTCTGTAAGATTATGGGGGACGGTTTCCATGTCACCTCCCAATTTGACGAAAATTTCAGTCTAATCCAACTTTTGAATGGCGCATCGGATTCGCATTAAAAAATCTAAAAATCATGAAAACACTCACCAACAAGTTCCTTAAATAATTTTTCAGTTTCTATTTCTTTGTGTCTATTAGAAGGCCATTTTTAAATCGATTCAAGTAGAATTTTCGATTGTTGGTAGCAAATATTCATACATAATGCAATGAAAATAATCTAAAAGTTGAAGAGACAACAATTAAAAAATAGAAAAAACATCTTCAAAAGTCATCGTTGTTCTTAAAAATTATTTAGGAAGAAAGCGGAATTACAAAATTATTATTATGGAGAAAGCGAAAAAACAAAATTTTGAGCGTTCTCATGTTGTCATTGACTGTCTCATGTATGAATTTCAATGAAAAAAATCTAGATTTCTTATATGAACATCGCATAAATGTCATCTTTTTTTGGAAATGATGAAACCCGTTGATTTCCAAGTACTATTATTTCTAGTTTGATCAATATTCATTTGTTCATTGCTGATGTGTAATATTTCTCTGACGTTGTCAGTTGTACGAAGGCTGCGGTATTAATACCATCGATATCCAATTCATGCTAATAAGTTTATTCTTTGTTTTTCCAGGTTATACCAAATGCAAATGAAAGCAATTAAGAATCCAAGTTCAAGGGGTATTGGAGAAAACAATAAACTGCACTATGTTGTTGTCAATACGCGACGTTTCGCTTGTAATTCAAGCTTCCTCAGGGTCTTGACATTTAAGTACATAGTCATATTATACTTAAATGTCAAGAGCCTGACAAGTATAATGTGACTATGTACTTAAATGTCAAGAGCCTGAGGAAGCTTGAATTACAAGCGAAATGTCGCGTATTGACAATAACATAGTGCAGTTTATTGTTTTCTCTAATACCCCATGAACTTGGATTCTTAATATTAATTATGGAGATGAATGGGTTCATTGAATGAAAGCAATTGTGCGAGTACATCAAAAATTCGAGAAAAGGATGATACTGTGACTCGCGATGATGCCATTACCAATGCTAATGATGAAAGCGATGAAGAAACTGAAATCAACGTGAATGGCAATAGACCCGCTCTCAAATCACACCCTTGCGAGCCTGCTTTAAAGAAACGCGATGTCACTGCCTGTCCCATTTGGACGTTATTGAAGAAAACAAGTGCGGGTCGCAGCATTCTAGCTGAATATTCGAATAAATCCCATCTTTCTGAAAGAGCATCTCTCGATTTGTGCAATATCATCATCACCGAATATTTAGTGGATTGCAACACGTATGTACTATGTTTAATTCTAATTTTTGCTGGTTATCTAAAGTGATGGAATAATATTGAATTTTTTTCTTTGTTGAAGGTAGGGTAATTGACAAATGTCAATTCTTCGACTTCAAGATACAGATTTATTCCATTTTCCCACAAGAAGACCCACATGTGTACTATTGGTCGCCGATTTCAAAAAAAAGTTCAGCACGCAAAATCTCAGAGCAAGCACGTGGTCGTCTGTATGAAATATCGGAAAAAATTGAAATTATTCCGCTTTAGAAGTGGAGTCACAAATTCATCAAATCCCGAAATGCTTCAAACCGATGTTGAAAGTGGTAAATATCCTGATCAGATTTTTCATTGAATTGGCTCTATTTTGTCACTAGTCGTTCAGCTGAAAAATTTATATCTATTTTTACTGAATTTACAGACAAGAGCGAAAGCTTTGAATACATCGTACACAACAAGGAGATTGGGCCCGAGTTATGCTTTCATTGGGAAGAGACTTCCGATGTTCGTTTGAATAAATTGGTTGAAACTAACGGAAAAGTCAGTGATTATTTGAGCCAGTATCCAGTTTTGGCCGAACCATCTGGCTATACTTTTCTGGAATTGGACTTCGTACAACGTTTTAAAGTGAAAGAAACCGATATCTACAAGAAATGGCAGAATTTCCATGAAAAACCACTGTCATTGGCCAGTGTTCATCAGAAGAAAACCATTGACGATCATATTCAGTCCTTGAAGAAAGACATTCCTGCGTGTAAGTAAACCTCTTTTGATTCAATTCGAGGAAAAAACAGTGTTGGTTGTTGACCTTCTTTAAATATACCATAAATTCCAATACAGATTACAGGATTCTTCTTCAAATCTGGATGCTCCCATACTTGGTGCTACCGAGAACGAGGAAAACTCTCTAGACACCTGAAGGAAAGCAACAATGGAGACCCAGTGTTAGTGAATGCCAGTCAAGCATCATCATCCACGTCAAGGCAACTTTTCTCTTCAATTACTTTGGGGCCTCTTGATTCTAATAAAACTCATGAACAATTTTTCATACCCAAAACATTGAGTTATAAAAATCGATATCGTATTTCGCTCGGCAGATATCCGGGGACATCCAGAAAACAATTGACGAAAGGAGTACTGTGATGCAGAGCAAGGGTCCAACTGTGCAGCCATATATAATCGCCGTTGGACCAACTTTGGAGGAGGTGACAGGATACTACGTCATCGTGGAAAAAATCCGGTATTCATTCAATTCCCCTTTAAAAACTCTTCATGTATGTTTTCAAATTTTCCACGTCTGCAGTGCCGTATATTCATTCGAAAGTGAACATTTGTGGTTGATAATACAAAGAGCACTCTATGGAATTCACACAAAGTGGGATCGACCAGCTGCGTTCGTAGGTCAAATTATTAATTGTTTAAAGGAGTAAATCACGCCAGACATATCCGTCCAAACCATAATTAAATACACATTTGAGTCTTATCATAGAAATTAATCAAAGTCGTGTATTTCTTTCATTTCCTGTGTCCATCATGTCTTATATATGTCCAAGGTGTTCTCAGACACTGAAAACTGATAGGTTGTTGTGGGCGCATATTGAATTGAAACACAATTTCACTCGTTACGAATCAGTGCGTTGTTGTCAGCCCGGATGCATTCGTGAATACAAATCTTTATACGACTTCAAAAAACATGTAAGCAGAGCACATTCCAATCGACATTCTACAATTCTCAAATTTCTGATGATTTTCCTCCAAGTCTACCTGGGGAGGATGCATTGGAACCTCATTCTTCTGTCGAGTCAAATCACCAAATTCACAATTCCGCTGCATTCCAAAAAAATCGTCACAAATGATGCATTGTCCTTTGTTGCCAAATTATATTCTAAACCCGACATCACACGATCAGTTATTCAAGATATAGTAGAAAATACGAATGAATTATTCAGCTCAGAATACGTAGAAATTTTGAAAGAAGTCCATGCGAAAAATGATTCACCAGATATTAAAATACTATTCAATTCTATGGTGAATATTCTCACGAATCCATTCAAGGGTTTAGAGTCTGACTACAAAAGACAAAAACATTTTGAAACAACAGGGCATCTCATGCGACCGCGACCTTTTTCTATTGGCACAAGTCCTGCACCAGGGAACAGTAACGGAACTACTTCTCTAGTTTTAAAGGAAATAACCAGGCAGTTAATTCCTATAGGAGATATTTTGAAGAAATTTTTAGAATTACCGAATGTTCTTTCAACTATAGAAACTTTTATACCCAAGGTACAACAGCCTTTCTAAATGATCAGTTATGGGAACAAACGCGCGCTAAATTCGAGGGAAAATTCGTCCTACCATTGATGATGTTCTTTGATGATTTGGAAATTAACAATCCGCTCGGTTCTCATAAAGGAGTCAACAAAATCGGTGCGGTATATTGTAAGATTTTAGGCATTCCTCCTGAATACGATTCGATGCTAGAGAATATTTTCTTTCGTGCAATTACACACTACAAAAGACTTGAAAACATTGGGAAATTATAGCGTATTTACGGCTCTTCACGACGAATTATTGAATTTCGAGAGAAGAGGTATTAGTGTAGAGACAAGCACAGGGATCCGTCAAGTTTATTTTGCAGTGGCTTTGTTCGGAGGTGATAATCTGGGGATACATACTATATTCGGGTTTCACGAACGTTTCAGTTCCAATCATTATTGTGACATATGTCGCGCACATAAAAGTATTCTACAGAACGCCGTAGTTGAAGACAAAACATTGTTGGGAACGAAAGAGAATTTCACCGAAGACTTAGCAAATTTTTCGCATGGACTGAAACAAGACAGTATTTTCTACAATCTTCTTATGTATCATATTGCCTCCAATATCTATTGTGATGTTATGCATGATATTTTAGAAGGACTCTACAGAGATGTAGTTCCAAAAATTTTGTACTCTCTGATTTATGAACAAAATCATCTCCAATTTGGATCATTTGAATGACAGGATTACATTTTTTGATTGTGGAAAACAGAAAAGATCGAAACACATTCCCACTTTCACAGAATCAGCGTTGATAAATGGGAATTACTTGTCCTCAGCTTCGGAGATGAAACTTTTACTAGAGACTTTGAGTTTCATAATTGGTGATTTGATACCAGAGGGAAATGAGACGTGGCAGTTGTAGATTTTATGGAGGGAAATCCATTGTATGCTCTTAAGCCCAAAAATAACGACCGAAAACATGGAATTGCTAAGAACATTGATAATGAAGCATCATCGTTTATACCAAAAGCTCTTCAAAGAATCCTTGAAATCCAACTTCCATTTTCTCGTTCATTATCCTCGACTCCTCCTTCGGAATGGACCGGTCTATCCATTATCAGCCATGCGATTTGAAGCGAAGCACAAACAAATGAAAGAAAGTGCCAACGTTATGCGATCAAGGAAGAATCGAGATACGCGGCAGCGTATCGGCCAAGAAAAGTTTTGACTCCGATTGTACAAAACATCAGGCCGATCGCTGCCGTGTATCTATACACGAAGCAACTACCCCCTCCACTACCTCCGAATCATATCCATTAAATAAAATACAAACGTGACGAGCTACATGAAAAATACTCTTAGTTACATTATATAAATTGGCCACAAGCTTCTCATTGATGTAACTATTTTTTTGTTCGAAGCAATATTTAAAAAAATACGCGCATAGCAACGGGTTCATATGCACATTCTCGCATTTCACATCAACTCCTATCATTTTTTTGTTACGGAGTTGGTAGCAGTGCAATAAAACCACATGCACTAAGGAGGGAAGCCCGGGAATTTACAAATTGAATATGGTGCACGAATGATGAATTCCGCAGATATTTTTTATTCGAGTTTCGTGCACAAATGAATTCTCGAAGAAGCAAATTCAGTCGGAAAATCTTGAATAAATAATTAAAAGTCGGTGCAAATAACGACTGTGGAATAGAACTATTTGTTTTACTTCGATTGTTAATTGGAAAGATGATTTATCGTGTGAAAAATAAATGAGCCGAATTGAATTGAAAATGAAAAAATTTACAGGATATAAAAACGATTCCTTGTTTATTTTGAAAAAAATAATGAAATCTCCCTAAAAAAACAAAAACACATGTTTTTGTAAAAAAACTGCGCCAAGAAAAAGTTTTGTTTGGTTCTTACTGGGAAGTAGAAATTTTTGAAAAATACAAAGAAATGAAAAAGAAAGCCAAGTCAGCAATGTCGAATAAACGAAAATAATGCACAATCAGATTTCTATAAGAGAAATAGTTTCAAATCGAATGAGGATTTAAAAAAAATTCTTGATGAAATAAAAAATTAGTAGAAGGAGGACCAACGTTCTTGGCGCGGAGTTTTTCAACTCATTGTCTAGTATCAATCTAATTCTCCATCTTCTGATCCGCGCCAAGGACGTTGGTCCTCCTTCTACTAATTTTTTATTTCATCAAGAATTTTTTTAAAATCCTCATTCGATTTGAAACTATTTCTCTTATAGAAATCTGATTGTGCATTATTTTCGTTTATTCGACATTGCTGACTTGGCTTTCTTTTTCATTTCTTTGTATTTTTCAAAAATTTCTACTTCCCAGTAAGAACCAAACAAAACTTTTTCTTGGCGCAGTTTTTTTTTACAAAAACATATCTGCTATTCACTAGCACTGAAACATCAGTTGAGTATTGCTGAACGATTTCAGGCCCAGAAAGGATTTAGTCTTCGATTAGATTTCGGCCCTAGTTACATAATTGAACCAAAGGATCTCCCCGATTATGATCAATTACGAATTTTCATTCCTAATCACGAACTTGAACCTTACCATAACGTAGTTCCGTGGGCAGAGATAAGTAGTACAAGGTATCAGTGCAATATGGTTATCGATGTCAAAAATGCAGGCAATGAAATAGAGCATGGTGAAATCAAATATATATTATTGAATGATTATCGTGAGGTATCATTCATATATGTTAAATTGAATATATTGGATTTTGTTAAACATGTACATCTACCTTTGAAAACTCATCCGAGTGGGGATTTAGTGCTTATAAACAATTAAAATACTACAAACCATCCAATGTACATACTATAGCGAGCGGTAAGAAATATTTGCCGTGCCGATAAATTTCTTACTGACAAGCCCGAGATTTTCGTCACCCATATATGCGATGTACATTCGTAATGTAAAAAATGTAAAATCGTAATGTAAAAAATGTAAAAAGCTGTCCACTACACATGCATGTTATGTATATTATGGAGATTGAAATTTATGAAAATCATCAGAATTTATTGCCATTCTAGGATACTCTATTTTCATGAATGTATTATATTCTGATAGATGTTAAGCTACCCAACTAATTTTATTTGGAATTAAGTGATTAATGTTCTATCAATGAAATCAATATTAATTGTAAATTTACACTGAAAATTTGATTACCTTGAATAAATGTATAAAAACAATTAAGTTTCTGTAATTGCAAGGGGTGGATTTCTTGGACCCGTTTATTGTCCTATTGAATCGAGGAAATGATTCATTTAATCATTAAATGATTGGTGGGAGAAACCCATCTGGGGTTCCACTGAATGAAATTCCAGTTCAACCAAGAAAAATTTTAATTAATCAAACTGAAAAGAGAGTTGAACAAAAGAATGTTTCCTGTAACTCCAAATGCTAATGCGAGAAACCTATATATTGTCGATTTCATCATCTAAGGGATTGATAGAATCGGCCGATGACTCCTATTGAACCTAGTTTCAGTAGATGTATCTCTATCGCAAGTTCCTTTAGCATAAAAATGAGTTTTCTTAAACGTAGAAATACTCTTGACAACCATTTGTGGAGTTGAGCTAGCTTTATTTTGAAGCAGTGTAACTACTACCTGAGTCCCTTAATACTGAAAAATATTCTCTCCAGGTCAATGAAGGAGTCCGTCGGTCCAACCATATACTGTAATGGCAATTTTTATTCTTGAAAGAAGTGTTTCGTGGGTCAATAGTGCTATAAATTATCCGCTAGGGATTTAGTGGCGGTCATTTTAACTACCCCAAAGGTTCGTACGCTCTCTACCTGCACCCTTCCAACCGTATATTGGCTTCGCCCAACGCCCGCGCGTCAACGCATTTCGGGAGCCCACACCACTTAAAAACGTGATGGATATATACAACTTTAGGAATGAGTTGACATACCGCGTTTTAGTTGGCTGGGCTCAATTTTTTTCTCAGCGTATATACTTACCCTCGTTATTCATAACCATTTCTTCAACAACATCTCGATATCTTGTTTGTGAAAACACTTGGACCCTTAGAGGGAGAATACTCGAGTACTACTTTTTTCGAGTCCTTGGTTGAACTGATTTTTTTTGTGTGAGAAAATTTTGGAGGCCTCGAAACAAGTGGTAATCAAAAAGCACTAGATCCGGAAAATATGGTGGACGATACATAAGTTCCCAATTAAATTGCTTTAATTTTCAATGACTACTTTGCTGCAAGGAGTCTGACATCATCATGGTGGAATAACACTTCCTTCCTGTGTACCAAAGCAGGACGTTTTCTTAACAATTCTGAGATTAGACGTACGAGTTGTTCAGTGTAAACTACAGCAGTTAGTGTTTGATTGGGTTGTAAGAATGTGTGATATGTAACATGATGTTTCCTGATAAGGTCCTACTTTTGGTGAAGGTTCAGCTGTTTTATCACGCCCTACCCACTGACTCTTCTTCCTAGTAGTGTCATACAATACTCATTTCTCATCTCCCTTTACCATACAATCGAGAAATGAGCTGACTGCTTCTATAGAGAGAGTGGAGATGTACAGATTTTAACTCGATGCTGACAATTTTCGTCGGCTAACTCATGGAGTACCTATTTCCCAAAATTTTTCGCTTTAACAATGGCGTGCAGATGACAATAAATAGTCCCGTGAGACGAATTTAATTTTTCCGCAATTTCGTCTACTGTCAATTGTAGGTCCGCTTCAATGAAACTCGTTAACGGTTACTTATTGAATTCAACTGACTGACCAGAATGAGGCAAATCAGCCACATTGTTTACACCTTTTTTGAATCTTTCAAACCACTTTCGCTGTATTCTTATACTTATAAATTTTTCACCACGAACCATATCCAATTTTTTTATGGCTTTAGCTGTGTTTTTCCCACTTTAATTTGCGTCTCTACTGGGCACCGTTTAAATATTGTGCAATAGATGAGTCATACACTCGACGCTGCCAAATACACAGGAACTTATGGACTGACTTGATAGAAGGAGCACGGAGGCAGGGGCCAGGGTATTGGGAAGACTCGGATTCGATTCCTGAGAGGTGCGTCGGGATTCTCTTTTCTTCAAAATATAAGTTATATTTGCATCTTAATTGCTTAATCATAGTAAGCGTATGCGAAAGACAGGGTTGATAGCTGCCACATAGAAAGTGTGATATCACAAAATTGATTATGGGCACTTAATACGTTTCTCTTTTAAGGTATATTGAAGAAACCATCAAACAATCGCCATAAGCATTCCATGTAGAGGAATTCATATAATGAGAGTAAGTAACAATATGGATGATGGTCCCTCCAGAGTTGATGATTCTTTTTCCCGTAGAATGCACCAGTCCTGGAGAAAATTTAGGTTACTTAGGTTCAAGTCGCGTACGTCCGTAGTGTAGTAATGCCGGTTCTGGGGCAACGTTTTTGGCGTCGACCTGGTCATTGGGGCCCAGTAGGGGGGTCAGATGAAAGTGGGTGGGTGGGTGGTTGATTAATTCGCGGGGTCGCGGTTCAATTCGCGGTTTGATTCGCGGGATCGCGGTTTAATTCGCGGTTTGATTCGCGGTTTGATTAATTAATTCGCGGTTTTCCTTCGAAGTGACGAAAGGGTTAATTAATTCGCGGTTTGATTCATTAATTCACGATTTTTTCCGTCGAAGTGAAGAAAGGGTTAATTAATTTGCTCGGTCGCGGTTTAATTCGCGGTTCAATTCGCGTGGTTGCAGTTTAATTCGCGGATTTAAATCGCGGTTTTGATTCGCGGGTTCTTTACTTTAAATACCTGAGGAGGGTCACAATAGTTTGCGGGGTGTACAGTTTTCAAATTCCTGCGATATCAATGAGTCATCACAGGCAGGGGCTAAAAGAAAAAAAAAGGTCATAAAAACTTTCACTCTTTCATGGATTCTAAGAAACGATAAGAAGATTAAGGGGGTCTTAAATCATCAAATGCTACCTCTACATTTTTCAAATTCCTGAGATATGAATGAGTCATCACAGAAAGGGTTTAAAAGCAAGAAGGTCATCAGAACTTTCACTTTTGAACGGATTCCAGGAAATGATGAAAAAATTAAGGGAGGTCATGAATCATCGAATGTCACTTTTACATTTTTCAAATTCCTGAGATATGAATGAGTCATCACAGAAAGGG
>NW_021681328.1:38181-38431 GCF_001412515.2 Diachasma alloeum
GAGGGAGTATGTATATATATGCAAAGAATTTTTGCCTGAACTTAAGATTATCAGTCCTTTGATGATTACCGCTCGTAGAAACAAACTTTATTAATAATAATGTAAAAAAATATTTATTGGGAAAAAAAGGTTTAAGAGTGGGGGATTTATGTATATAAACGAAAAAATTCCCGCACATATCATCAGTTTATCTTGTCACTCTCCATGAAGGACAGCTTCAAACGACGGGAATTAAAGAAACGTTTAGACC
>NW_021681328.1:38715-39262 GCF_001412515.2 Diachasma alloeum
AGAAAAACTTATTTTTGTTTCAAACTCCAGGCGGACATCCACAGGTCCAAATTTCAAGGATTCATTTTGTTTAGAGCAATCGATGACTACCAGGGGTGTAATCGCTGCAAATTGTGCTTTTGTCAATAATGGATTATTCGCTTGTTGATCATAATATGATGATTGAAAGTTTGAATACATGTCATATAGTATCGAATACTGATTTTTAGTCATGTCTACATCCAAATTTCCATATGGATAACGTTGGGAATTTAGGAATAATTTCACATCGATGATACTACAATGATCAAAATTGCTAGCATTTTTCTTATTTCCATTTTTTCGATCTGTTTGGAAGCCTAGAATGATATAACGTGGTTTCTCAAGCTGAGTTGCGGTTTTCACCGTCCACACGCGTTTTGTTGTCGCTGGAAGCATTGGATACTCATATAATTCCCATGATCTGAAGCTCATCGATATTGCGGGATCTTTCTGGATGAAATTGAGCAACTCAATCTTCTTAGTATCCGATAATGACACATATGGAACCATCCACTCAATTCTCATA
>NW_021681328.1:39362-40409 GCF_001412515.2 Diachasma alloeum
GAATTGATCTTCACATCTTTGGTGGTTTGAATCAAAGCATTGTTATCATGGCGAGCTCTGACTAGAACCAACTCATGTTTCACATTGACCATGATTTTCCGATAATCTTCAGCAAATCCCAGCAACATGCCCAATGGGATGGAGATGTCAAAGCAACCATTGCCATCAGTTAAACTCAATTTCTCTTGCACACCCAACCATCCGGCATTTTCCATTGAGATACTTTGATTTGGTGTTAATGACACGAGATTTTTCATGAGAGTAGTAATCCCCACGTTCTTCACTTTATCTATTTCAATAGCATTAATTTCATAGCGGATCTCTTGGAATAGATGACAAATGGCGTTATTCACGAAGCTTGTAGTTGTAGAGATGGCATTGTCCGATTTGAGCAATTTACCCGTGATGTGCAAGTAACTTTTACTTGGTAAAATACAAAGATCTTGATTTTGTACAGTGATGCGAATTTCATCGCTATTATCCAGTGCCGTCGAGGTATATGGCTGATGTGCATGGATCTCATAGTGAGCGATGGAATCTTCAAACACCGGGGGGAGTTTGATATTCAGGCTTTCCTCCATGGTATACAACAGGCGAATAAGATTTTTACTTGACAAAAACGTTTTTTCCACTTTTTCTTACGGCCAGACCGAGACTCTTGAGAAACTTCACGTTCTGAGGTGTNATGATGTAACTTTTGATGTTACTACCAAGTAACTTTTACTTGGTAAAATACAAAGATCTTGATTTTGTACAGTGATGCGAATTTCATCGCTATTATCCAGTGCCGTCGAGGTATATGGCTGATGTGCATGGATCTCATAGTGAGCGATGGAATCTTCAAACACCGGGGGGAGTTTGATATTCAGGCTTTCCTCCATGGTATACAACAGGCGAATAAGATTTTTACTTGACAAAAACGTTTTTTCCACTTTTTCTTACGGCCAGACCGAGACTCTTGAGAAACTTCACGTTCTGAGGTGTTAACCCCTTGAAACCAGCATGCGAAGTGATTGAAGCGAGGCATGATTGGGGGCTTTTATAGGA
>NW_021681328.1:40521-41256 GCF_001412515.2 Diachasma alloeum
CTGAGCGATGGAATCTTCAAACATCGGGGGGAGTTTGATATTCAGGCTTCCTCCATGGTATACAACAGGCGAATAAGATTTTTACTTGACAAAAACGTTTTTTCCACTTTTTCTTACGGCCAGACCGAGACTCTTGAGAAACTTCACGTTCTGAGGTGTTAACCCCTTGAAACCAGCATGCGAAGTGATTGAAGCGAGGCATGATTGGGGGCTTTTATAGGAGTAGCTAATATTACGATTATATACTATACCCATGATTATACAATAGATTTGATGTGTAGCCTGATGGTAATTGTTTCGCCTCTAAAATTCACCAAGTCCCCGTCTTGATCAACGATTCGGAGTTGTAAATCGGTTATCGTTTTTACAGACACTGGTAAATAAATAACTTGCGATGGTACTTCGACAATTTTATACCCAGGGGGCACCACAGGAAAAAATTCATGAATTGTATGAACTTTATCACTGTTGTTGTATGCTCCAGTGGTGATATTACATTCAACTCGTAGAGCGTTCACTTTGAGAATGGCTACAGGCTGATCAGACTGATGAGTTTTATGGGCCTCTAAAACCCTAGGGGTAAAACCAAGGAGACGACCGACCGAATTTGCAGGCCTCAAGTCCAAATCCTTATTGCACGACACTTCACTCCGTAACGTGTTATTGTTACTTCTGATTATTATATGAATATTATCCTTTTCCACACTTCTTACAATAAATTTTGAGATATCATCG
>NW_021681329.1:0-38674 GCF_001412515.2 Diachasma alloeum
TTTCTTTCTTTCTTTCTTTCTTTCTTTCTTTCTATACATAAATACCCTGTAGGTGACGAATTCGCCTGGGATTTCGTCACAAAAGTGACTGATGCCATTTTTGTTGATACTGCGAATTTTTCTCTCTTGAAAACTTGAAATGAGATTTATTGTAAGTGAAGGAAAGAAAACGGTGCGAGTGAGATGTGGGATGCTCATTCGTATCCCACCGCTGCCACCAATTTTTATTTGTTATGTCCGAAGGATTTTCAGGCGGGAAATCCTCAGTTATAAAAATTTAGCTATGGTGTCTTCATTTCTCCTAGCTTGGATAAGCTCCTTGGTAAACAATAAAAAGAATGTGCGATAAAATCTTTCTTATCGCGGTTTCCAGAATTTTTATGAGCAATTTTTTTTCGTTCACACTCTTACCTTATTTTCTTTTCTAAATATAGGGCTAAAAGTTTTGTTGTAAGGTTTTTGAAGGAAGTTTCAGAAATGATTAAAGTGATTGTGGAACAATCTTTACCTTTAATTATAGATTTCCTGAAGAGGTTCCGGGTTTATAACAGAGCGATTTGATTGATTTTCCGAAATATCGGGATTTATAAGGTTTGCATTTTACAATGGTTTTACATTTAATTTTAGTTACGTTTTTGCTATTGAGTGGCCTTCTTAGGCAGTACAAGTTGTTATTTGAGACGCTCACTGGAATCTCTCTCTCTCCCAGTATTCCAAAGAATTTACAGCTTACTATGTTTTTGAAATCTTTTACAATATTTGGCGGAATTGTTTGTAAATACACACACTTATACCGTAAGGCGTTTGGAGTCACGAATACCCTAACCGGTGCCTACGCGTAATTTTAGGTCCGGAAATTCATATCTCTTCTTTTTTTTTTTTGATACTAGAGACAGTGATATTCTCGCTAATTTAGATGAGGGGTTTTTGACAACTCAAATTGTTAATAATCAAATCGATCAACTATCCGGTAGCGATCGTCGGCACTCAGGGGACCACCCTCGAANATTTAGATGAGGGGTTTTTGACAACTCAAATTGTTAATAATCAAATCGATCAACTATCCGGTAGCGATCGTCGGCACTCAGGGGACCACCCTCGAATTTAGGCTCACGGATTTCTATTGGGGGCTATTATGGAAAATTGGCTTTATTCGACTTGATATTGATTTACCTGAATTATCGATGATCGGAGAACGTGCTAGTTTCCCGATTTATTCGCGACTGAATTTTTGAATTATCGATTTAGTAGGAGGGGGGCCTGAGTGCTTTGGTTTTCCGGTTGGGGGAGAATTTCGACAGGTGCTGATGCGCGCTGATTGCAACAGGGTGAATATTTCGCTATTCGGAAATTGAGTAAAGAATTTTTGGTATGTCAGGAAGCGGCCTGGATTATATTTTATTTTATTTAGTCGTGTTGGAAAGAGTCTTAATTTCTTTTGGGAATTTTTATGCTTGTTTCTGATTTGGGGCTAGTTTGGGATTGATGATTTTAGGGGTTGTTAATTGTTTGGAAATAATTTGGCCATCACACAAGTTAAGGGTATCTTCATGAAAAAGTAAAATCCGAACATGTGTTCGAAATGATGAGTACAAAAATTTCGGCCATTTTCCCCATTTAAACTGAAAATCTGAAATTTTGTGGTCCTCAAGTCGGTCGGCGTTGGACGGATGAATATTACCATAGCCATTCGGAGGTCATCGATGACTCATTGTCACGTTACTTATGAAATAACAAATCGAATGGTTCGTTCGGCCCTTGTCCAGGTATATAGGGTAGGTGGTTCTCACCTATTTGTCCTTCTAATGAAATAACTTCTCACGATATTCGTCAGCAACCTGGAGGTCAGTCGACAAGAGACTTCCTAAGAGTCTGCACTAGCGTAATTATTATTTCCAACTCTTCGCTATTGTTAACATTTGTGAATAAATGGTCTAACATGCCGAAAACTCGAAAAACTATGGAGATTCCGTTGGTGGGTTACGCGAAACCGGNTGTGAATATACGGTCTAACATGCCGAAAACTCGAAAAACTATGGAGATTCCGTTGGTGGGTTACGCGAAACCGGAAATGTGTGGAGAACAATTGCCTTCGAATCACGATGTTTTGGAGTATTATTTTTATTATACGAGACACAGTACTCCAAAACTCTCAGCTCGGGANTGAAATAACAAATCGAATGGTTCGTTCGGCCCTTGTCCAGGTATATAGGGTAGGTGGTTCTCACCTATTTGTCCTTCTAATGAAATAACTTCTCACGATATTCGTCAGCAACCTGGAGGTCAGTCGACAAGAGACTTCCTAAGAGTCTGCACTAGCGTAATTATTATTTCCAACTCTTCGCTATTGTTAACATTTGTGAATAAATGGTCTAACATGCCGAAAACTCGAAAAACTATGGAGATTCCGTTGGTGGGTTACGCGAAACCGGAAATGTGTGGAGAACAATTGCCTTCGAATCACGATGTTTTGGAGTATTATTTTTATTATACGAGACACAGTACTCCAAAACTCTCAGCTCGGGAAGCTGCGCTGTGCGTAGTGCGAAAGTGCATTGTCTTCTGGAATTATGCAGGGATTCGAATCGTGGATGAATCCTATGCTACGAAGATGATGACAAAATTGGTGAACAATTACAAAACTGTTTTGAAGTACGGCGCTATGAAGAAAAAATATTGGAACTATTAGGAGAAAACAATTGATTTCAAATGTATGCTAAGGTGATTTTTCAATATTTCTCATCGGAAAAAAGTTAGTGTCATGACAGATGGACCAGCAAAAGATCTACTGAATTTTTATTTAAAAAAGAAAACCGATGAAGAGGTACGTTTGACCGAGACCATCGATGCGAGGAAACATATTCCTCACAGGGCGTCGAAACAATTAGAAATGAAAAAAACATCACAGCCACCCAAACAAGGTATATTTCAGAAAATAATTCTGTTAAAATTTTATTGAAATTTCCATCGCATTAACGTCTAAGGTGTCGATATCATGAGAATTGAGATGTAATTTATCATGGAATCGTGCATAAAATTTCTTATTCATCTGGAAAATTTAAGAAAAATTTTCATGTCAAGCGATTATTGAAATTTCAATGAGAGCATGAATTTCCAAACGCTTTGTGAAAATTGAGCATTAGATACGATTTAATTTCCACTAAATACAAAATTTAGATGAATTGTTGTCTAACTTTTCCCGATTTTCAATATTTTCCAGTCTCCGATTGACCAAAAAGTGAAAAATTCCGCCATTATTCAATGAGGAAGCATTCATCAATTTCATACAATTTTATCATTGTAAAAATTTTCTAGATTTTCGACTAGAAATTCCAGAAGTAATTACCAACAGTATTGGTTGCTTTTCACCCTGTTTACATATAAAAATTTGGGTCTATTTGACATCAATTTGCGACTAGAAGAATTAAGAGAAATCCAGCGATTATCGTTAAGGGATTTTATTATGTGTTTCCCAAAGAAAAATTAAGTCAAAAAAATTTTCAATAGAGATGAATTGAAGTTTGTCTATTCATTTGTCGCTGAAAGAACTCACATGACGCACATATTCTACGTTCGCCGAACTATTTTTTTTCGATTTTCCTCCAAAGAATCCGAGAGAGAAGCAAACATAGAAAATATCCGTCTGGAGAATCACGTTGGAAACAAACTTCTAAAAAGAAAAATTTCATGATAGGAATACAAACTATTGCCTGCTCTGTAATCGATATTTGAGAGATAAATCATTGGGGAGTCCATAATTAATCCATTCCATGCATGTCTCCTTCTACCTGGACCCAGTGGCATCGCTGCAAATGGTGCCAATTATCTTTTCGATGAACTTGAAGATATTCTGGAAGTGTTAGAGGAAATGGACGACAATGAAGAAATAGACGACAACTGTGATGCCGAAATCCCACGTTCACAGGCAAACAAGTTGAGACTTTTAGAGCCGAATATGACAGCCATCTTGGATAGAGCCAAAATCAGTAACCGGGATGCGGCACGTATGATAGCTGCTACTTTAACACGGGTCGGAATAAGTCTTAAAGATGTATATTTGAGTCATGAAAGTATCCGCGTGAATCGACATATATGTGAATCGACATATAAGTACAGGGTCTCGATGTATACATCGAGAGAGCCTGACTGATATAATTCGAAAGAATGAATCGAAAAGACCGTGCCATGTCCTCACTGTGCACTGGGATGGCAAGCAGCATTCAGCACCAGAAAATAAATTTGAAAAAATTGACAAAGTTCCAGTTTTAGTATCAGGGGATGAGTGGCAACTACTCGGTGTTGCCAAACTACAAAGAGGAACAGGAAGAGAACAAGCAAAAGTGATCTATAATTATTTAGAGGAATGGGCTATAACCAACGATGTATGCGCTATGGTGTTTGATACAACTTTAAGTAATACGGGAAGTTCAAATGGTGCTTGCATATTACTTGAAGAGTTGATCGGTCGTGATCTTCTGCATTTAGCGTGCCGTCACCACATTCTTGAACTCTTGCTCAAAATAGCTTTTCAAACATCAATGGGGGATACTTCCAGTCCTGACGTTTCCATTTTCAAAAAATGCCAAGACCATTGGAAAAACATGGATGTAAAAAAATTTTCACCTGGAGTACAAGATGAAGAAGTGAAAGATGCAGTTCATCGTGATTCACCAGATATTCTGGCGTTCCCCAAGAAAGAATTACAGATAAATTAAATGATAATTCAATGAAAAATATGATGCATTTAAAAATTTCATTTTCGTAATAATTGCAGGCAACGACTAAGTCATGAATATTTCAGTTTTCAGCTCACAAAATAAATCCAATCGTTCTGACTACAAAGAATTCCTGGAATTGGTGATAATCTTCCTGGGTGGGAATTTACCCGGAGGAAATTCTTTCCGAGCTTTGGGTCCAATTCACCATGCTAGGTGGATGTCCACAGCGATTTACTCACTCAAAATTTTTTTATTCAGGACGCAATTTAACTTAGGGCCGGAAGAAGAATCAAGTCTGAGAAATATGTGTATTTTTATTGTCTTTATCTACCAAAAAGCGTGGTTCACAGAATCGCACACCGTCACAACGCTAAATAATGATTTGTTACTTTTAAAAAAATTAGCAGCAAATGCAACTGGTTCTCATGGTGTCTTCTCGGAAATTTGCACGGCTGCATTCAACACATTCTTTAATCATCTTTGGTATCTATCGGAGGAGTTGGTCGCACTCGCTTTCTTCGATGAGAATGTGAGTGCAGACTGTAAGAAGAAAATGTGTCAGGCTATAAAATCTTGTCCTGCTCTCAATAATAAAAGATAAAATAGGAAAACCGGAATAAAAAATCTGCAAGTGGTTGGAGATTTGACTTTGAATTGCTTCGTTACTAGCAATACGATGAAATTTTTTGAGATTTTGAGGATTGATTCCAATTTTTTGAACAGTGATCCAGCAACATGGGAGGAAAGAGACGACTTATTAATTGCATGTAAAATTGCCAAATCTCGCCGTGTAACTAACGATATTGCCGAAAGAGCAGTATCTCTTGTGAGTGAGTATAATGACTTGCTCACGAAAGATGAGGATAGCAAACAGTGTTCAATGCTCATTGTCCAAAAATTACGAGAATTGTCTCCGAATTGTACAAGGCAAGACTTGAAATTTTCTTTGCTAGATTCATTGAAAGATCAACATATCAATAGTTAAACTGGCGTAAACGAAAATTTCAAAATTGATTTTATTAATATTCTTGATGAAAATAATTGCAACTGTCAATAAATTCTTTGAATCAACTATTTGAGTTTTCTTCACCTGTGAAAATATTCAAAGGTTTTGACAAAATTGCATGACATTCATTCGAAATAATTGCATTTTGAGTTTTTAATACAATTACGCTGAAAATGAAACTAAGAGTTTCACTCTTAATTAAGATATTTCCGCCAATCAAATTTTGCTTGAATCCTGATGAAATCGAGAATTCAATCATCTTGTTTTTCATTGACCTTATGGAAAAATTGACAAGAATAAATGTTGACTGGATAAAAGAGAGTCCGATGTTGTGAGGCAATAAAAGGATTAGACCGGTTGGAGGAAGGGACCTGTTGACCCTCTCCATTTCAGGTATATGGCCGCCATCAAAGCACTGAGTGATCCGTGCACTTGTCACCTCACAGAAATCTGACAATTTTCTTTTGTATTTTTCGTGCATTTATAATAACAGAATACATATTTCCTTTCTAGAGGTTGTAGTGTGATAGTTGAACAATCATTTGACAGACTTCCAACTCAATTAGTCCATTCTAACAGGTGTTTAGAGCTTCGTGAAAACCTCAATTTTGCGCGAAAATCCTATTTTTTATTCAATAACAAATAATTCCAGAAGCGTGAAAAAAATCTTCATTCATTCGTCGTCCTCCTGATAATCGCATTGGGGCAATGGATTTTGATAAAGTTAATAATTCGGTGGTAAAATGACAATTTTTAATTTTATCGACTTTGCTACAGCAAAAACTCCATAAGCATTTCAAAAGCTTTATTTTATCCGAAAATATGAGTTAAAAACTTCGGAAAAAATCACATGATCCCATTACATAGTGCGGAATCGTTTACAAAAATTCGGAAATAAAAATACTTGTAACTTTGGAAGTTCTGTCTCCCTGGTGCAGAGCAATGAGACAGGGGGCCCGGCCCTCTATCGACAAAAAGGAGAATTGGGAGGGACGAGAGGGGAAATCTGTACCTTATGGACCGGTGCGTGGAGAATCCCCTCTACTCTCCAGATGCCGGTGCTTGCCCTCTTGTGCGCGTTTCCTGTGCACCCCAGTAGCGGTTTTATCGGTATCACACGTAATTTTTACTCTGTGCCCTCGTAATCGGTAATCGAGTTCAACCACTCAGTGCCATGTATCGCATGATTTTCCAACATGGAGCCCGCGCCAGGATCCGAAGGAAATTGGAAAATCCTTTTATCGATGATCACTATTATTTTTGAACCAAGACCCTTGGAGAAACAATGTGAGTGACAATTCTGCTCCTTTAATCCCGCACACACTCAGAAGCTCCATAATGACTGTAATATCAAGTAAATTGACCTTCTGTTATTGCAGGTATGTGAGATGTAAAAAAAATTGTGGAGCCATTGAAAAATTGATAGGAGAAACACACTCACGATCGGTCATAATCACTTGCCAGACCCCTTGGATAAATTGACATATGACTTTCAAAAGGCTTTGTACGAGGCAGTTCTTTCTAGACGACATCATACCGTGAGACTGATATACGATGAAATCAGTCTAAGGTAAATTGCCAATTTTATCATTAATACAAGTCATAAGTGTTGCATTCTAAGTGTTCCAAAAATATGTGACAAAGCAGTTTTGGAGATTGAAATTATACAAGTGTACTTAGCACGACGGATTTTATTGCAAAATTCATTTTGGAGCATAAGGGCTTTTGGTTTTTTTATCCGAAAAATCAATCGATAGATTGCAGAGTTCGACACTTTCGCGGATTAAAACCAGAGTTATTTTAGAACTTCATCCATCATAATAACAAATTGAACTGCCAGCCTAAAATGCCACTGTATGGAAATTACCAACAAATTATTAAATTATTTTACCACGACTTCAGTGCAAAATGTCTACCAGTTCGTTTTATTTGTAAAATTCTGATGTAATATATTTCTTTTCTCATATTTTCCTCAAGTCATCAAATTGCTACGACCCACCTGACATGGTTGGATGTGAAGAAAAAAATGCAGAAATGGAGAAAGAACACACACCCTCCTGCCCCAATGACGTAGCAGAATTATCTTACCCTGCTTACCATGGCAGCATGGTCCAGTTTTACCGAGTACGAGGGTGGAAGACTCGAGGTGACGATGATTCGTGCACAGGACAATTCACATGCTGTCGTCTACTTTGATCGAGACCTTCTACAACATGTCCATATCAACTGCCTGGAAGTTGATGCCACATTTAAAGTGACTCGCCCGAAACCAAAGTCCTATCAATTCTTCACGATTATGGCTAATGTAAATCATGCTGTGAGTACTCGATCGTCTGCAATGCACCAGGAGTACAGGGCCTGAGTATTAATTATTCAAAAAACTCCCTTATGCTACATTGCAGTTTTATCATACTTCCGTGATTTAGCTCCACACATCCAACCAACGCTGATAATGTCAGATTTTGAAGATGCAATAGCAGCTGCAATTTCTCTTGTCTATCCCAATGTCTCTCATAAACGATGCTTTTTCCACTATCTGAAGGTATTTGAGCCAATTGGCTTTGATATTTCATTTGTATGTTAAGATTCGCCTAATAATTTTTTTTTAATTCATAGTTTTCCACTCCACGCACCAAAAAAATTTTATAGAGAAACCTAGCGAATTGGCGAGGAAATTCTATCCCATTTTTTTTATCAGTTTTTGGCTGATTTTATTCGTTATTTTTCCCGTTCAAATTTCAGCTAATAGGATTGCACCATTCGACGTACGTACTCGGTATTCAATTCATAATTTTTCTGATAGTGCAATTCTATAGGCCGAAATTGAAACGGAAAAAATTATCTTCCGAATACCACTTGAGCTTCGACATTATTCGGGATATTTCCCTCAACATTTCCTGCACACAAATAAGCTTGTCACGTTTTCCAGAAAAATCATTCTCGTTTCGCGCTCGTGTTTTTTAACCTGGAGAACATGATACGTTCATTTGCTTGCAACGAACCTTATAGAAAATGTGTGAAACTTGAATTAGAAATCTCAGCACAATATGGTACTTTCCTTCATTTACAGGCTTTGAATACTCGAGCTCGCCAGCTGAATTTGTTTCCTATAATTATACGGTGGGAAGGAGGAAAAATATTGTACAGGAAAATTTGTGATCTAACTCTCCTCCCTGCTCACGTAATTGAATTAACATTCAATTGGTTAATACGAGCACGAATGTTCCATGAACCAAAATGGAGAGAATTTATTCAATATTTTCTACGACAGTGGATTAGGAACGAGAATCCTGAGGGATAGAGTGTTTTTGGTATGAGAAAGAGGACTAATAACTGCATAGAGTCGTACCACCGAATTTTAAACTTGAAATTCGGAAGGCATCCATCCATCTTGGATTTTACAGGTGAAGCAAATATTCCTCCGTTATGTTTAACTTGTTTGTTCATTCAGAAAGCTCTACAAAGCTCTAAAAAGTTGTAAAACATTCCACATTAGCTCTGAATCTTCCAAGCAATTCGATTTCATGACTGATGTAGTTCTTACATTTTAGCCTCCCTCAGGGACTTGGTAATTACAATCAAACGTGAGTTCAATTCGATGCAGCTAGGTCACATTATAAGGGAAAATCCACAATGTGCCACTGATGCTTTCCAGCGAGCAATTAATAAAACTTGGGAATTTCTAACCATCGATACACTCAATATCCCATCCTTCCTCAATTGTGCGATATCATACCTGGGAATATTGAATAATCATCGTTTGACGGACATTAACGATGTGGATAGATTTGTCAATAGTGACACACATGATATCTTCAATATTGGTACGTAACAAGCTCACCGACAACTTAATGCTCATTTTCATGCAGAATACTCATAGCTTGCGATTATTTTATTCACAATTATCTACATATTCTCAAGGTTTTATTTCGAAAATTGCAGGAAATTACGAATGTCCATTTCGCGAACTTGAAATTTCGAACATCAATTCCCTTTCTTGCAATCACGTGTACAGTTGCGTACAATGTGCAGTTTTGCATCAGAATGCTGCAGCAGTCAATAATGGGTCGTTGTACTGCTTCTGTGGTGAAGTTATCAACGAACTGCGACAGATGTTTTAATCTTTCTGATTTTAATTCACATAAAAGAGATGAAGTGGAAGAGAAAGATTTAAGGGTCCAGTATTGGAGTTGTTCGCTTGGAGTGTTATGTTTTTTTTTGGGCTCGATGGAGTTTCGACTTTTTTTCATGTAGGATTGAGATCCTCGCCAGACGAAAGGGACTTATTTTCCTTTAAAGTCGTTTACTACTATATTTTTCTTTAAATTTTCATTATAATATATTTTTGAGAAATCTTGTTAGTAGTTTTTTTGACCGTATTAGATGATGAGAAGAGATACATTGGCCTATGCGATCATACAGCAGGCTCGACGATAAATAAGTGAAGACAAAAAAAAACGTCTATATTGTGATAGACAACGCCCAATCTTTCGACCACCTATACGTGGTCATCATCAGGGGCAACTTTGTTTTTCCTGAACAAATTATAAACCTACTATTATTTTTCAAAAATTATAAAAACACCAATAATAAATATGTTTATCTTATTTTTCACAATGGATAATGTTTCTGTGTGTCAGTGTGGACACTATTTACCTAATATAAACAGAGGCAATACATGGTGATCAAGTGACACCCACTCAGCCACTCTCTCACAGGCTTAACCTATAAATATAATTGTCGTTATTATTTTGCTGTCGTTGTTTACTTATTTTGGCACTTTACATTATAGAAGAGAAATTTATTAGAATAATATTATAAATGTGGTTTATAAAAATATTATTTGTTGTGTTGTGGCTTTTAAAATGTCATAAATTATTGGAATCCATAAATTGACAGATACCTGTGGCTCAATGAATCTCATCGAAGTGGAACGAAACTATATCTCATAGAGGTATTGTGGGAACCACATTCATCGAGCGACCGAGCGACAGGATCCATAAGTCGTGCATGTTATGTTGTCCAATGAGAATCAGTCAAGAGACAAAAAGGCGGGAAAAACACAAATACTATGAATATAACAAGAATTATTTTAAATAACTAATTAAAGAGTTATATACAGAAGAAAGATTATTAACATCAGTTCTATAGTTTACGGTGTGTTTAAAGTTTTTCTTAATGTGAAACATCTCCAGAACATTTCTCCTTATTTTACTGTCTTCATTTTCTAGAATTTTCACATTGTCAAAATCAAAAGAATGTCTCAATTCTTGTGTGCGTTTAGTGAGTGCTGTCCTGCCATTATCAACTATTTTTCCTGCACAATATATGTGTTGATAGATTCTATCTTTTAAATACTGTCCAGTTTGGCCAATGTAAATTTTGTTACAATCAGTGCAGTTTATTTTGTAAATGAGATTTGATTTCATTCCTGGTTCTATTTTATCTTTGGTGGATCCGAACAAGTTCCCTAATTTATTTATGACTTTAGAAATTAGACTAATAGTAAACTTTTTTAGTAGTTTTTTCAACTTAATGGATATCCTTTCAGAGAAAGGTAACACCATTGACCTTTTAAAATCCTTTTTAGGGGTGTCATCATTAATTAATCGCGTAGAGTCATTATTTCGTGATTTCTCCAATCGGCGGTTGATGTAATGATTGACAAAGTCAGCGGGGTATCCATTAATATCAAGAACATGACGTGCCAATTTGAGGTTCTTCATTAGATATTTCGTGTCTGATATTTTAAAAATGCGATCCACAAGATTGAGAATGACGGCGATTTTTTGGCTCATGGGGATGTTGTCAGTGAAAGTTCAACAACCTTCCAGACCAAGTATCTTTCGTATACCAATCGAATTCCAACATATTATTCCTTCTTTTTACCATTACATCAAGAAAAGGCAATTGCTTATCAGTCTCGATTTCATAGGTAAATTGCAATCGGGGATGATATGAGTTGAAAGTATCAATTACTATTTCGATCATGTCTTTGGGGATGCAAGTGATAATATCATCAACACACCTGTAGAAAAAGGAGATATGAAAATCAAATAGACCAAGGCAATGTGATTCAAGATCTTGCATTACAAGATCTGCACATACTGGGGCGAGTGGAGACCCCATTGGAACTCCAAAATGTTGCTTATGAAAGGTGTCATTGAAAATAAAATACGTGTTCATCATGATAATCTCCACCGCCTTGATGATCTCAAGATGGGGGATGTTACCAACGAGTCTGTTACGTTTCTTTTCAATACCTTCTTTCACCAGCTCAAGAGGGACATTCGTGTACAGGGATGCCACATCTAATGAAATGAGAATGTAATTATTAGGGATTCTAACATCTTTTACCGATTCTTTAAAGTGAAAGCTATTGTTTATGTGGGAGTGATGTTCAGAAATAATGACTCTGCGCGACTAATTAATGATGACACCCCTGAAAAGGATTTTAAAAGGTCAATGGTGTTACCTGTCTCTGATGATATCCATTAAGATGAAAAAACTACTAAAAAAGTTTAATATTAGTCTAATTTCTAAAGTCACAAATAAACTAGGGAACTTGTTCGGATCCACCAAAGATAAAATAGAACCAGGAATGAAATCAAATCTCATTTACAAAATAAACTGCACTGATTGTAACAAAATTTACATTGGCCAAACTGGACAGTATTTAAAAGATACAATTTATCAACACATATATTGTGCAGGAAAAATAGTGGATAATGGCAGGAGAGCACTCACTAAACACACACAAGAATTGAAACATTCTTTTGATTTTGAAAATGTGAAAATTCTAGAAAATGAAGACAGTAAAATGAGGAGAAATGTTCTGGAGATGGTTCACATTAAGAAAAACTTTAAACACACCGTAAACTATACAACTAATGTTAATAATCTTTCTTCTGCATATAACTCTTTAATTAGTGATTTAAAATAATTCTTGTTATATTCATAGTATTTGTGTTTTTCCGGCCTTTTTGTCTCTTGACTGATTCTCATTGGACAACATATCATGCACGACTTATGGATCCTGTCGCTCGGTCGCTCCATGAATGTGGTTCCAACAATACCTCTATGAGATATAGTTTCGTTCCACTTCGATGAGATTCATTGAGCCACAGGTATCTGTATCTGTCAATTTATCGATTCCAATGATTTATGACATTTTAAAAGCCACAACACAGCAAATAATATTTTTATAAACCACATTTATAATGTTATTCTAATAAATGTCTCTTCTATAATGTAAAGTGCAAAAATAAGTAAACAACGACAGCAAAATAATAACGACAATTATATTTATAGGTTAAGCCTGTGAGAGAGTGGCTGAGTGGGTGTCACTTGATCACCATGTATTGCCTCTGTTTATATTAGGTAAATAGTGTCCACACTGCCACACAAAAATATTATCCATTGTGAAAAATAAGATAAAAATATTTATTATTTGTGTTTTTATAATTTTTGAAAAATAATAGTAGGTTTATAATTTGTTCAAGAAAGATAAAGTTGCCCCTGATGATGACCACGTATAGGTGGTCGAAACGTTGGGCTTTGTCTATCACAATATAGACGTTTTTTTTTTGTCTTCACTTATTTATCGTCGAGCCTGCTGTATGACCGCATAGGCCAATCCATCTCTTCTCATTTTTGAGAAATGATAATTGAAGGCAACGAAAAATGTTTAACCTTAGTTTGGAGAAAAGGGGAAGAAAGAGACAAAAAAGAGGCTCGGAAAGATTCTAGCTGAGAACAAATGATTGATCAAGGAGGTGAGGGAGTGAAGGTTTTTTTTGGAAAGTCCAGAGGACTCAAATTATGCCGGCTGGGATAATTATTATTCGTAACTATTTACAACATGAAGAGTTTATTGGGTTGAAGATGAATGGGATTAGTGCCGAATAAGGATAAAACTGCATTTGTCAGCTCATTAGGATAGCAAATTCTGTTTTTTCACTCAATTACATAAAACTGACGAAATATGTATTTTTTTCGTAAATAATAAATTGTTCCAATGATTAGTCGAAATTCTAATTCCCTTTCATAATTATTCCCGTATAGAAATTTAAATTTAATTGTTATTCATTATTTTTATTATATTTTTATTATTTTTTCCTAAATATCTCACAATTTTCTTTGTTAAGTATATTGTTCAGTCTTTCTGTCGTTGTTTATTTCCTTTTTTTGAGGTCATGGTGCTGCTCAGAGGACTCACAGTAGTTCTCTCAGGACTCGATTCAGGGTTAACGCTGAGAGAGATCGATGGAGAGAAGTCTGGCCAGGCCTCTGAGGCTGGACTGCCAGCAAGCTGCCCCTGGCCATGGATATCCAGTTCCACGGAAGTATCGTTATTCAGTCTCGATAAAAGTCCCTCAGAATTTCCATTCGTCTGGGTCTTCCGGTTGCTTTCCCCACTGGGCTCCTTCGACACTGGACTGGCCACAAACGACACCTCCTCTGAGCTGTACCCAGACTCGGTAATCTCTTGGGTCCCCTCATCCTCGATATTGTTCTCGATATCAACATCACTCTCTTCAGAATCTGCGTGGCTCGCTCGATCTTCAATGTTATACGTTGTTGATTTATTGATGTTGAAGTTGCAATTGTTCTTTCAGTTTTTCCTCACACCCTCTTCTTCTTATTCTTCTTCAGCTGGTGCTTCGAGGGTGCACTCGTGATGTTCTCCATGAAATCAAAGTTGTCGTTATTCCCGTAGAATTGAACCTGAGAATTTCACCTTATCTTGTCGTCGAAACCAATCTTCTTGAGGATCACTATATGATATCTCCTGGAGGTGCCGGAGGCGTTCATGGGCTTCGTGCTGATCACCGTCCATGCACTAGGATGTCTTCTTCTCGAAGGAGTTCAGAAGCTCGGAGGGCCTGTGCGTCTGATTGCTGTCGGAGCACTGCATGGCTGTCAGTGTCTTCCACAGGGTCGCAGTGAAATTACCCAGCCCACGAATTTTCCCTCGATGGGCGGCGGATCTATCCCCTCTGCGTCCTCTGAGGGCTTTACCCTTGCTTCCCGGAAGAACGAACATGGCGTCTGGCTCGCGTAAATCCTCCAGGACCTTCGCCAGGAATGGGGTTTGTGTGCGACACTGCAGGACTGAGTTGAAGAAAGACCTCTTCACTAGGTTCATCAACCCCCCGATTTTCATTAGGTTCATCAGGAGCTTCTGCTGCTTCTCTTTGATGGATGGAATTGAGCCATATTCGACTATTTGGATCAATGAAATCATCTGCAAGAGTGCCCAAAATTAATCCCCTATCATTTGAATTACATTAATGAGAGGAATCAGCAATAGAATTACCCCATCATCGGCATCCACTTCGATTTTATTGGTATCGAATTGACCGGATGTCATGCATTCGGCTTTGATCCCAACTCTTTTCATAATTTTCTGAAAGGAAATGATTCATCATACAGGTGAGGGAGTATAGGCAAAATGCACTCTATTTTATCAACTCCACGGGACTCAAGTTATGCCGGCGGGCATACTTATTATTCGTGACGATTTAGAACGTGAAGTGTCCATTGGGTTGAAGATGAATGAGATCAGGGTAGAATAAAGATAAAAGTGCATTTGTCAGTTCGTTAATATAAAAAATTCTGTTTTGATCACTCAATTACATAAAAATGAGTGTAATGTTTCAATGATTATAGTCGAAATTCTGATTCCCTCTCATCATTATTCTCGAATATAACTTTAAATTTAGTTGTTATTCATTATTTTTATTACATTTTGATTTTTTTTCCCTAAATATCACACAACCTTAATTGCGGAATCACTCATGAATTATTGACGTTTATATATATATATATATTTTTATTTCTAATTCATCGGAGTGGCTTTTCAATTTGTTGCCAGCGTTGCCAGATTGTGATTGTGGGAACCCTGATGTCTATATTATCGGCCATCGATAATGCACTCGAGCCGTCGATATGACAGATTCTCGATTATTCAATGAGTGCGTGGGTCTATTTTGGGGAGACATTGCATTGCGGAGCTTAAAATTGTAGTTTGAGTGTTTGGGTATAGCTTATAAGTGATTGAGAATCGATATTCCATTATATTTTTTATTCATCTTTTGTCAATATTTACAGACATGTTGTGGGCTCGTAATAATAAACATTGTTTTTAATTCGCAAGTCATTTTTTGCCCAGAGAACGATTTTTTCTCGAAGGCTTCAGTTGTAGAAATTAATCCACGTTTCAGATACGAGGATACCAGCCATAACAACATCACAACACACGTTTAAAACCACTGGTGGCAATATTCCGATGTTCAGTGTGAGGAGGCTCTATTGGACCGACGCTGCCAACGTCGTAAACAAAAACTCACACTTTATAATGTGAATCGCAAGAATGTGAATATCAAACCATTGCTATGCGTGTATCTTCAGCATTGTTAATCCAAATAACACAACAGTTACACCACTGAAAAGCTCGTAGACGATTTATATAGTGTAACTAAGAACGGTTTTTCAATTTGTCTTCCCGTTCTCATAATATTAAATGGAGGTGATATAGAGGCAGTGGAGGGGGAAGTGACGTCGTGTATAGATACGCAGCGCGCTCGGCCTGATGTCAAAACTTTTCTTGGCCGATACGCTCCCGCGTATCTCGATTTATTCAGATACTAGCCAGAAATGACTGAAGTAGGAGCAAGTATGACTCATCCCTGCAGACCAATGTGGTTTATTTTTATGAGTTTTGTATTCTTGTTGTATTTTGCTTTTTGTCTACTGAATGAGCGTATGCGTTGCGGCTCATACAATTTAATTTTAAACGAATTTATTATAGCATTTTTGATGAGAACAAACGAAATCATGGATGAATGTTTTACAATTGCAAACCAATAAATCATGGAACTTTAGAGTAAAAGTCAAAAGTGGAATTGATTCATGAACTTATACTATTGAACCCATTCCCCCATTTCGGATTTGCAATTATACTGTTGATTTCACACGAACGGATATGATATAGGGCGTAGGAATCACTTTTGAAACATACACAAACCATTTTCTTCCGAACTCATTGAAATATGTATTGAATTTCAAGAGGAATTCTTTCATATGTCTATCGAATTTGCACCGATTCTGGTAATAAATCCCGCAGCTTTTAAATACGTGTTTCAAATAGGAATGTTGAATAGAAAAAACTGTATAAGAAAAATCAGTGGTTTTTCGTTTCTCGATACAATTTATTCTGTTGAGATTATTTCTGAGGGAATTCTTCGACTTCAATTTCTATGAGCTTTTTGTTCCAATCTCAAATGAAGAATACATGCAATGGAAAAAAGATAGGAAATTTGTAGCCAAGACTTTTTACAGAAATATCGTGAGAGAATAAATTACACAGAAGGATCAAGATCTCTCAATTTTTGTGATAGTGTTTTCTATGAAAAAATACAACACGGAGGCATTTTCCTATGAAATTTGAGAAAAACAAAATGATTTATTAATGGCGCTTTTCTTTACTTTGAATTGTCCCAAATATGTTGTCCGCGTTTCTTGGGTTATCGAAAAGTAATCGCAATGGGTGGTGAGGGGTTCAACTGTTTCACCAATTTGTCAGTAACCCGAGAAACGCAGACGACATTTTTGCGACAATTCAGAGTAAAGAAAAGTGCCCTAAGAAATGTGCTAAATGTCGACATGGAACTTTTTATATTAAATAAAAAATAAAAAAAAAAGAACTTTTATACGCAAAATATTTTCGTTTCATTTTTAACGAAAACCTTCAGCCATATGGAATATATTTGGCATCTATCGGGCCCTTCAGATAAATATGATTTCAAATACTTTTGATGTACATTATTACAAAAAACGGACAATTCAGTCGACGTTGCCCAGTAATTGATAGGGCCACAACTCACGAAGGGTACTTCGCTATACGCTTAATATTGATGGATGTTTTACTAATGAATAGGTACTGATGATCCAAATGTAGGCCAGAAGTAACTAAAGTTGAAGTCAGTATAATTCAATCCAGCAAAGCAATGCATTCAATTTTTATGACCTCCATATAAGGTATCCCATGTCAAATCGGTCAACCCCTGACCCTCGCCCTCTCCAAAGAGAATGAGATATATTTAGTCGCTTGAGGGGCTTGGAAAACCATCTCCTGATTTGTCTCAGAATTTTTCTACAGCGTGTATAGGAGATATCATTTTTTCTGTATTTTCCCCTTTTCCTAACACTGCGCGCTCGAGATTTTTATCTGCAAAAATTATCCCGATCGTTGCTACGCAACAAAACAATCGGAAAATATCCGATAATTTTGAAGGTCTTTGAGTATTATAAGTGATAATTTTCAGTAATTCCACGGCGGTTGCTAAGCAATAAATGAACGTTTTCTCACAGAATTTTCCTTCTCAAAGAGCCCTGATATTTGTAAAAACGAATGAGGAAAAAGGTGATTGTCAGATGTCAAATTCCCGCCCTCATTGATCGAGATTTGAATGGAACGAATAACCCACCGAATACCGCTCGTGCTTGAAGAATAATCGGCTATTTTTTTCGGGTATTATAGTTATAATACTGGATATGCAAAGAAAATAACCATGCTGTATGGGGACGGAAGCAATTTCCCACTCATTTTTTTCATCTACTCTTACAATTCAAACGAGTATTGCAAGTTATGCAGTAAGTTATTTCATTATTCAGCTGATTGAAGCCAGTTATTTTTAATGTTTTCTACCGAAATTTACCAATTTTCGTTGGAAATGCTTATGAAATTTTTACATACTTAGTTCCTACATTTGAGAATTATGAATTCAATTATTCCACGTATTTTTTAGATGGATAATCTAAATTATCTTGAGACTTTATAAAGATTCCCACTAAGAAAATTGAAAAAAAAATAGTCAGCATGAAAAACTTCACAGAAAAACCTAGCGAATTCGGTGGATAATCCTGCTGAAATTCGATTCAACTCCTATTAAAAGTCTATTAGTTTTTTAAAATATCCAGTAGAACCTATTGTATAGGAATAAGAACAGTTGAATTCATCTTTCTATAGAACTTTTTCTATAAGACACATTTTCTATGATTCTTTCCTCAAGTCCGATCTCGGCCAATCAGAGTGCAGTATTCGGGGTCACGGGTATAATTTTCCTGTAGCTTTTCAATTGTTTTCTATGAATTTGACAGATATTCCCCACATTGTGGAGAAACGGATCACGTAACCCCAAACACCGCAGTCTGATCGGCCGAAATCAGAATGGAAGAAATAATCTTCCGAATACCCCTCGACCTTCAAAATTCATCGGACATTTCCCTCAAGTTTTCCTACATATCCACGATCGGGATAAGTTTTGCAATAAAACCCCTCGCGCTGCGCGCTGGGGATTTTAATCTGCAAAACTGATCCCTCTCGTTGCTATGCAACAAAACTTTCGGGAAATATCCATTAATTTTGGTCTTGGGGTATTATAGCTGGGAATTTCTCGGCATGAATTATCCAAGTTTTTTCAACTGAGAATTTCTGGGCATCAAATTCTGGCCAATCAGTCGCAGTATGCGATGCGGTGAAATAACACCCAAACAAAATTACAGCGCTTAATTCCCCCTAACTTTTGATAATTTTTTAAATTATTCCCCAAATTAAAATCTTGACCAATAGGAGCATGGGATTTGACATCACGTGGTGGGTATTACACCGCTAATTTTTGGAAATAGCACGGCTGTTGCTAAACGCTTTTTCACAGAATTTTAACATGAAACTATTGAAAAAATGTCAAAAAGCGGTGACATTTGTGAAAATGATTAAGAAAAAAGGCGATCATCAAATGTCAAATCCCAGCTCCCATTGATCGAGATTTGAATTTGGGGAATAATCCACCGAATACCCCTCGTGTTTGAAAATTAATCGGGTATTTCCCTCAAGTTACTCTGCTTGGCAGCATGTGCATGCAGTTCGGCACAAAATGCCTCGCGCAAGCGCTCGGTATTTCGATGCTGCCAAAATGCACGCACATGTTGTTAAGCAACGTAACTTTCGGGAAATACCCGATAATTTCCAAACACTCGGGGTATTATCCCTGATAATTTCCTTCTAGCTTGGCAGTTGTTTTTTCAACTAAATGGCTCAACTGATGGCTCGAATCCGATGACCAAAAAGTCTCATCCGAATACGACTCGACCTCCAAAATTGATCGGATATTTCCCTCATGTTTTCCTGCGTATCAACAATCAGGATGAGTTTTCCACAAAAATCTCGCGCTACGCGCTCGGGATTTTAATCTACAAAACTTTTCCCTCCCGTTGCTACGCAACAAAACAATCGGGAATGTCCGATAATTTTGGAGGTTTCGTGGTATTACTACTGAACATTTCTCTCTTTCCATTGAAAAAGGCTTAAGAAAAAACTTGGAGAAGGCGAGCCGAGGAATTTTCTTAGCCAGCATCTAATTAGAATCAGAAACAGCTGTATAAGAAAATTCAATTGTACTAATTTTTTTTTATGAAATATTTTCAATTGATCATTGCTATGGGAAGCAAAACGCGCAGGTGAACGGTTGAGCTCAATAGAAATCCGATAGAAGCTACAGAATCTCGCCCAACTCCTGGTACAGATCAAAACACTTTCTTTGATTATGAGAATTTAATTATGATGAAAGAAAAAAAGAGAATTTTCGGTGGAGTTTCATCATTGTAAGCCTTCAGCGAGCCCTTCAAGGATTGCAAAGAAATACAAATTCTCGAACATGGCAGAGAATTCTTACCCTTAAAGGTGTGAATTGAAATCGCTCAATTGAAATGCGGGTTATCTGGAAAAGACGTAAAAACACAGGTATATTCAAATCTCTTATACGGGTTACGAATCTGAAAAAAAATCAGGGGATAGGTTTCTAACCTCCTTAAACCTGTGAAAAATACTCGTTTACTTTTAGGGAAGGGGGGAGGGATGATCAGTGGTCGACATCCTGTTGAGATTCTGTTAAGATTATCTCTACAGAAATTCTTCGACTAGAATTTCCCAAATTTTTCTCCTTCAATTTTTCTATGAAGGAAAAAATTCTGTGAACAAAATAAGGAAAAATTATTCACAGAATTATTCACAGAAGCTACAGGAAATATTTGGAGGCTGCTATATGGAAGGTGTTGTGTACTGTACATCTGAGGTTTTCTCAGGCATCGAATTCCATACCTCGAAAAAAACAGATGTTTTTTTTTCGTTTTCTTTCTTAAATCGTTTGTTGTGAGTCCTATTTTTCAAAACAGCACGGAGAAAATTTTCTAAGGAAAATGACGTGATAACTCAGGTAATTTTTCTTAAAAAATTTTCTTTGTGTGGGGCTGGCTGTCCATATATCGCGTAGAACATTTGAAGAGTGGGGTCTACGATGTCTTACAGTTTCTTACTGGGGGGGGGGCTCCCAAAAATGTTACGTCACATTTTCTTTGATCTTTCTCACTTTTGTCAACTTTTTTTGAAAATTCCGATAAATATTTATTTTCATTATGGTATACATTTGAGCCCTCAAAAATGATCAATTATATGTGAATTTGGTAAAAGTGTCCGCAACTCCTAGGGGAATGAACATCGGGAAAAAGTCTCCGCAAATCTAGTGAGTCTCAGAATGAAAAGGTCTATTGACGATGGGAGTGAGAGTAAGTTCTCCAACTGTATGCGTTGGATTGAAGTGAGAATCGACGGGAACGAAAGTAACAAACCGAACACCTCCGATTGGAGAGAGAGATTACGCGGCTGAAGCTTCGAATACAGTTTCTGAAGTAATGGTTGTACTTACATAAATGATAGTAGGGGATCCATTATAGAAAATTGCGCACAGAGTGAAATGAAAAAAAAATATCAAAATTGGACTAATTAAGCCGGCTACGCTACTTCTAAACTTTAGAAGTTCAAGTTACAGACAGCGCCAGTGACGAATCCAATCATTCTCGTTCATTCTTCGAATGAACAATCGCTTTTCACTCTTTGAATTAGCAAAATTACTCATGGAATAGTAATTGCTTCAAATGAAATTAGAATCGTTCAATTAACGATGGGAATGAGAGTAAGGTCTCCAACTGCATGCGTTGGATTGAAGTGAGAGCTTCTCAAGCGTCGAACTGATTTTGTAAATGAATCGTCATGCTCGCATCGTTTATTCTGGCGTCTCCATTGGTCAGAGCGTAAAATCAAAAACAAAAAAATTAAATTCGAATAATTGAGCCAGCTACGGAACTTCTTAAGTTTGGAATTTCGAGTTACAGATGGAGCCAGTAAACTGGAAAACTTGACTCCTTTGTTTGTTTGCAATGAAACTATCGGGAAACCCAATAGGTACCGGTAATTTTGAAGCTATTGTATTATTATAAGTGAGAAATGAATTTTCTCCTCAGTTTAGGGAAAAAATACAATCGAATATGCTTCCCCATGGAATATCTGTGAGAGCAATCAGCAAAAAACATCCTGATATTTCCACGAAATTTTGAATTGTATCTTAACGGATGTCCAATAGATTTGCAGCATGAGGCAATAGATCTCTCTAGCAAATATGGTCAAACTTCAAGTAGGGGTACTTTTAGAGCTTCAACATGATCCAGCATCTCTTGATAACTGCATTTCATTATGACAATCATTTTGAGTTTCGCAGCTTGGAAATTAGAAACGCGAAATGGAAGGAATTCTTCTGTGGATATCGATAGGCAAGAAAGTTTTTCATCTAAACATCTAATGAGTTTAATAGTAAATTCGCAAGGATTCCTATTGCACTTTCTGTGAGTTTCTGGCCGGCTCTATAAAAAAATTCCGCAGATTTAACTCGCATTTTTTCAGTAGAAAATATTTTGAGAAAAAATCAGTAGAATTTCATCTTTCTATTCAATTTTTTCTATGGCGACATTTTCTATGAAAATTTCTCGAGATGAAATATCCAATTTTTTTCTACCCTATTTTTATTCTCTTTTTACATTTTAAAAATCCAACAAAAAAACTCAAAAAATATGCGCCGAGGAATGTCCACAAATGATCTCTCGATAGAATGAGTTGTATAGAAACATTGAATTCTATTCATGTTTTTTCTATAACATTCTTCACTGAATATTTATGTTGAAAAAAAGCATAGATGAGCTGCGGAATTTTTTAATAGACTCGACCAAAAACACATGACAATTTCAAGCTCAATAGAAACACAAAACAATTTCCTAAGGGATGCGCTAGATTTTTCTATTGATACCGTCTCTAGTCTAATGCACTGACGATATTATCGCGATATTTACTTTTTTCTATGGCGTCCCCATGAAGATGGAGCGGATATATTGAAATTGGGAAGAATTATATATTGAACTGATGGTGGGAACTCGAAGAAATTGCAGTGTGTAATGTTTGGCAAATGAGACGGCAGGGGTATTTATTAATTAACGACTCAGATTTCTTAGATGATCATCAATTATATTTTAATATAAACTTGGTACGTGTTGTGAGGTATTTTTCCAAGTGCGTCTGCGGGATTCAGGTACGTGGTTCTCCACGAACTTTCCGCAACCCTTTGGACTCTCTCAACCCGAAATCAGAACGACGGAGATGAACAAGAGAAGACAAAATATCAAAAAGGGCGCCAGTCCTTTTAACCTCCAAAGGACAAGGTCATACTGTTGAGATGCGTTCCACGACTAGCTCAGATAACCGCGGAGGCGTGTGGGAACAGGCTACAATGAGCGTAACTCAATACTATGTAAATTTTATAAAACAAAAAAAATGTATTTTCAATCAAGGAGTGGATGGATTCATATGGACTTTTGACTCGTCCATGCGAGTCACTGTAGAAGGACGCGAGGATCACCCGTACGCGACGATAACGCGAGAGCCACGACACGAAAAATTATTGGGGAAGATTAACACAGTAAATGATCAATAAACAATTTTCCCCACACAGAAAATATCCGTAATAATAATGAACATCAAAGAATCACAATCATAATAATAATCAAGTAATTAAGTAGCTGAAGGCTACTGAGTGCCGCGTCACAAGCAGACTCGAATACATTCTCAACCGGACCCAAAATGGACGCCGGAGTGCATTTACCAAGAGAATCACGCGTGCACTCACAAATGAAATTCGACGCTCACCGTAATTACGCGAGAAATACTCCAGGAAGCTTGTCCGGACCCTCTTAGCGACGACGTCAGGAAAAGACCGGAAAATCTCCAGGCACACCAAAGTAATAATTGCTTTAACAATTTAAAGAAGCTCAAAGAGCGTACTGAAACTTTAATTGCGCAGAGCGACTTAATATGGCTGAACCCCAGTGAAGAGTGTCCGTCGGGGCCGTACATCGCCCCGAGGAACCTCTAAATCTTTCCTACCCCCACCCAATCACGTGATGAAGCGCGGAGAATCCGGGTAATTCGATAATTTTGAATTTGGAATTTTAAAATTGTCCTAATTCCCAATTCCTGAGTCCCAGAAAACTGAGACTTGCGCCTCGCGGTCGGCGGATGTGATACGCGTTGAGCGGTGCAGAAGCCAACATAATCCGATGCTCCCTCAATGTTGTAGCATCAGTTTTTCATTGGGCGGCCTTGTGCCACCGATCCATCGGTAAGGTGGTGGGGGTTCGCCCATAGAGGCCTGAGATGCCTGCTGGCGTGCGTCGATGATCTCTCGCGTCCTTTGTGATGTGAGTCTCTAAGACTCGGTGTGTGCGTGCTCGTCGGTGTGCTACTCCTCTGCTGTAGCGCCGTCTTGTAGACATTCCCGATGTTCCGCTCCACTCCCCTCGTCACGAAGCTCACGTAACCCACGGTGAGCGCGATCGACAGAGTTCGAGAGAATAATAAAGAGAAGGTAAATAAAAGAAATAGAAAAAAATAAAATGACAATTGTGGCCCTGGGTGATGGGACTCCTCGCTGGGGTAAAAATACTAATTTCCCCCCCATGATCCGCTGTCAGTTCAGGCGAGGAACAGTACATGATTTTTTTTTATCATGTTACAGTGTATACAGCTTGATTACACAAAGAGGAAGAGAGAGGGTAAAAACAAGATGGCATCTATAATGCTTAATAAATACATATGATGTCGCTACTGTATACACACGAACATCACACTCCTCCAAACATAATCTTTGCCTTATCAAACTTATTTACTTTCTTCGATAAAAAAAAGTACATATAACAATATACGAAGTCTTTACTCATTCTCCATACAGCACTATTATCATAGAAAGTCTATTTGTCTATAGATTTAGTCTTCCCACTGGTTTCCTATTACGACTTGAACGACGTAACTCTGGAGTAACTGATGATTCACTGGAGATGGTACTGGAGGTTTCAAGATGTCACTGATCCTGGTGGATCCCCTGGCTGTCTTCTTGAGTGAAGGTGCACTTACTGGTTTGCTCGAATTTACTCTGCACTCACCATCACGTGAATTGGATAATTCAGCATTTGCAACAACTTCAGCAGTGCTGACTTCTTTAGGGCGATGAACCAATAGGGATGAATTCACAGTTGAACCTTCTTGTGTTGAAGGAACTTGATCCCTCTCTATTGATTCTCCAACGTCTTGAGAATCATGCAATTCACTCTGTAACAATGTGCGGCGTAGCTAATCCACGTGTCTTTTCCACATTAATCCATTTACTGTTTTGACTGTATATGTAACAGGTCAAAGTTTCTCTACCACTTCAGCTCTGATCCATTTCTTCTTCAAATGGTCTTTAGCCATAATATTTTCACCAGCATTGAATGAACGTACTCGTGATCCAGGAGCATAGTGTTTCTGTTTAGCTTGCTGTTGTGTTACATGGCTACGTAAATTTGGTCTGATGAGATCGCGTCTAGCTCTCATGGGTCTGCCAATCTGGAACTCAGCTGGCGTATACAATGTAATACAATGAGGAGTGCTTCGGCAACTCAATAGCACTTGTGTCAATGCTATTTCTTCCTTGACGTTGTCTTTCAGTACCAACTTGAATTGTTTTTTAAATATCTTGACTGCATTTTCTGCTGCTCCGTTAAAAGCTGGTTGATAGGGTGCAGTGTTCACGTGAAGAATACCATTCTTCTTCAGAAAAGATTCAAATTCCTCAGATACCAGACTCGGTCCATTGTCACTCACTAATACATTGGGAAATCCCCAAGTTGCGAAGTATTCTCCCATGGCTAGTATCGTTCTACTCGATGTAATGACTTTCATTAGTTTCACATCAATCCACATCGAAAATGAATCTATTATCACCAGGTACATTTTATCATCTATCTGGAGATAATTAATATGAATTCTCTAGTTGGGTCCTTCTGGCCATTCCCAGACATTTAGCTCAACCCTTGGTGGATTCGATGCGTTCTCCAAACATAATTTGCAGGACTTCGTAATTTTATCGATGTCACTGTCGATTCCAGGCCACCAGACGAATGAACGTTTTAATGAGATTTTCTTGTTACGGGTTGAAATCCCCTTAAAATATATGTGAACTCTTAACTTAGTGAAGAGAGACAGCTAGTGACATCTAGAGGTGGCTGAAGAAAGCCGAGACTAGACGAATTGAGCGACAAATCGATGAAAGACCTAAGCCATAGCGGTTATGGGTGAAACCGCGACCCCTGAAGGTCTGGAGGACGTTGCTAGACCATCGCTATTTTTTAATTCGCCCGGCATGTGCTAGGGGAAAAGGGGCCGACGTACAGGCTGTCCAATTAGGCGATACCATAGGCTATGTCAGAGTAGACTAGGGACCAACAGCCAGGTGAGAGGACTGGTGCCCCCGGGATCCCGTCGGGTTGATTGGTGGGGATAGGGTAACGGGATGACCTATCGTCGCTCAGATATCCAGACTAGGGGGAGAAGGCCCTAGTGAGATTCTGAGTTAGTCGAACGCGGACGCTCGAGCGGGGCAGTCGAAAGGATTTCTCCGATATATACTGTGGTGTTGGCTTAGAAGATGGCCAAGGGAATGGTGGGCGAATAGCTCAGCGCGTTATGCTACCAGGTGCATAACTGATGGTAGCGAACGTAGGGGGATGCCCCACAAACGCGAAAAAGAGTTATTTCGGAACTCTTAGTGACGACTTTGTTGTTTCGGGCGCTATCCGGCTCAGCAAAACAAATGACGAGCGCATAGGCCCGTGGATCTGGAGTAGAGATCGTCTTTCTGTCCACCCGACCATGTGCCGACATTCGAGTACCCGGAGATGGTGACGTGCGATGACCGAAGCGGTAACTGGTGGCCGAGAGTGTGGGTGGTCGTGAAGTGGGTAACAGTGTTCCACTTTGGTCGGATCAACCTCTCGGCGTCCCAGACTCTGAGGAGTCCCGGCTGATTCGCATTTAACTCTGAAACACTCCCGAGTCGAAATACTCGGGAGGAGAAAGCCTACTGAGAGAGTGAAAAACCCTCCAGGACGAGTGTAAATTCAATTTGCATGGATGATTAGGCTGTGAGGCTTAATTTCCAGCCTGGAATAGTGGCTGGTGATGTTTTGGCATAGGATACTCCTGGTGGACCTCGCCCACTCTACCGTGATGACAATGATGCTAGCTGGGAAACCCTTTGCCCAGCCACAGAAGTCCTCTGAGTGGACGAGTTTCCCTCAGAGGCCGGTTTTCGTCGAACCTCCCGTGAAGGTTCAGCTGGCGTTCGATTATTGAGCGATAGAGACGGCTAAAAAGTAGTTTGGATGTTTCTTGGGAAAACAACCCGGGAAAATAACCTTACAACGTGCCAAAGCTTTCATTTTTACAATACCCATGTGCGTTATATGAAGTTCTCTCAACACCATCGGTCTTAATAAAATTGGTACTACAACTCTCATACCTAACATCAAACAATCGTCTTCAACACATAATTAATTTTGTCGTTTTTCAAAAATATCGAATTCAGGCTTGATCTCTTTAGGCCAAACATGTCTAACAAATTCAATAACTTCAGATAACATTTGATCTCTTTTTGTTTCAAGTTTCATTAATTCAATATCCAACATTGGTACTTCAGACTCGATAAAATTCGAATTCGAAAATTCCTGTTTACTATTAGCTTCCTCCACCATTGGCTTTGGAGCTCGTGACAAACAATCTGCGCTAACATTATCTGTAACTTTGATATGTTCCAAAATGAAATTATAAGCCGATAAAAATACTGCCCATCGTTGGAATCTACCTGTGTAGGGAAATCAATTGATATAAAAATTCAAACCAAATAAATTCAAATAAAACCGCCAAGAATGCACAAAAAAACCTGCCATCTGCAGATCCAACCAAGCAAAACTATCAATCAAATTAAAATCCTTTTTTATTGATAAATCAACCCAATTTGCATACGACGACCTAATTTCTTATTGGCTAATGCCAAAATACATGAATACAGACGAGTCGGAATCTAACCATGACTCGGCCTGCATTTCTCTACTGGCCTTGATAAGATAAGTATCTCTCTCTCGTTGGTACCATTTTTGGAAATGAACCACGTGCTAATCGAACGAATATTCAATTAAAAATGCACTTTATTGGTTAATTAAACATTGTCTAGACATTTTTTCTTTGTTGCGCAACAACCTGAATTATTTTGTCGAGAGTTTGAGAGAAAGGCGAGTCAAATATATTGAGATTGAGCATTTCATTTATTATTTTGTGCAAATTTTCTAACCTAAAATTTTTTATGAACACATGGTCTCATTTTTGGTTGGTTTAATGAGTGACGACTCAAATTAATTATTTCTGGGGAATTGATTAATTGAAAAATAAGTTTTATTTGATGTTTTGATTTTTTTTGTTATTGATATTTGACGTTTTTGATACAGGGTGTCCCAGAAGTACATGCTGATCCTGAACCAGCATGTACAGGGGGTGATTCTGAGCCGAAAAGTCCTTTTCCACTTTTCGATCAGAAGCACCCCTCCGGAGATATTGGGGTAAATAGGACAGCCAATGACGCTGCAGCGTTAAACGGCAGTACGTCCGTGTGGCTCCGCTTACCAGCGTGCGTGATTCCCCTTCCAGTCAGCAGGAGGCGGGATAGCGTTTTACGTTCACCCGTGAGCGAGAGAGAGAAGGAAAGATATTTCTCTCTCGCTCTCTCACATCTCTCTACGAAAATGTTTTTGCCATTATCTGTTATACAATTGGGTTTAGGGGATTTTTCCATTGATTATTTTTTGTAGCAAATCGAATTTGCAACAAACTAATCTTATGCAAAAATCGCGTAAACCCAATAGTTGATTAAGTAATTGCAATCAAGTCTTGAATAATTTTTGGTCATTATTTAAAAAACTATTGGGTTTACATCATTTTTCCATAAGATTATTTTTGTTGCAAATTCGATTTTCGACAAAAAATAATGAATGAAAATATCCCCTAACCCCAATTGTTTACCACATAATTGAGAAAGAGCGTGTTTCTTCTGAAAAATTCCGAAAATCACAGCTATCCCCCTTTCGATTTCTGAGGCAATTGTTTAATTGTTAATTATCTCAGATACCAAGAGGATTAGGACATTTTGTCAGTAGATCTTTCATCTTGTTAATGAAATTTAACAGAAAAAAGTTCTTCTAACAAAGACGCTTGAAATTATCGGTTGAGGAGATAATTAATAATTAATTAATGACCTCCGAAATTCCGAGGGGATGGCCGACGATTTTCGGGAAATAATCAATAACTAAATCGTGTAAATCCATTTGTTTACAAGATAATGGTAAAAGAGTTTTTTTTTTGCGAAATAATCGAGAAAATTAGCCCCCTCCCCCTTTCGATTTCTGAGGCGATTGTTTAATTGTTAATTATCTCAGATACCAAGAGGACTAGGAAATGTTGTCAGTAAATCTTTTATCTTGTTAATTAAATGTAACAGAAAAAAGTTCTTCTGACAAAATCTCTTGAAATTCTCGGTTGAGGAGATAATTAATAATTAATTAATGACCTCGGAAATTCCAAGGGGATGGCCGACGATTTTCGGGAAATAATAATCAATAACTAAATCTTGTAAACCCATTTGTTTACAAGATAATTGTAAAAGTTTTTTTTTGCGAAATAATTGATAAAATTGCCCCCGTCCCCCTTACGATTTCTGAGGCGATTGTTTAATTGTTAATTATCTCAGATGCCAAGAGGACTAGGAAATTTTGTCAGTACATCTTTTATCTTGATAATGAAATTTAACAGAATAAAGTTTTTTTGACAAAATCCCTGAAAATTCTCAGTTGAAGAGATAATTAACAATTAATTAATGGCCCCAAAAATGTGAAGGGGATGGCCCACGATTTTCGGGAAATCCCGAGTTACTCAAAGTTTTTTACCATTATCTGTTCAACAATTGGGTTTAGAGGATTTTTCCATAAATTATTTTTTGTCGCAAATCAAATTTGCAACAAAAATTATCTAATGCAAAAATCACGTAAACCCAATAATTTATTAAATAATTGCAATAAAGTTTTGAATAATTTTTGGTCATTATTTAAAAAACTATTGGGTTTACAGCATTTTTCCATTAGATTATTTTTGTTGCAAATTCGATTTGCGACAAAAAATAATTGTTTGGTGAGGAACTAGTTTTAGGGTGGATGTGGGATAAAAATGTGGAGGGAGATGTTGGGAAAATTACGGTAGGCGTGTTATAAAAAATCTCAATATATTTTCGTGGGATCGAACTACTTGTCACTATTGCCGTACACTCTTATTTATACACTTATAATTAATGTTGAATGTCTAATTTTCACTGATAATAGTCTTTCACTTTATCTCCTTGAGTCACTGAAATTACTGAACTTAATCAAGAAGTTGATGTACTGAGCAAAATATTAAATTTAGAATACTGATGAGTAACTGACTCTACTCTATCATTATCGTGACGATACAGAAAAGCAACTGCCTTTTGGGGGTTTCGCGATCCCCTGACCGCTCCACCCGAAGGTTCCCGATGGTGCTCGACGATAATCGGTAGAACCGACCGTTTAGTTGATTGCTGCCTTTCAAACAATAATCAATGGAAAAATCCCCTAACCCCAATTGTTTACCACATAATTGAAAAAGGGCGTGTTTCTTCGGAAAAATTCCGAAAACCACAGCTATCCCCCTTTCGATTTCTGAGGCGATTATTTAATTGTTAATTATCTCAGATAGCAAGAGGACTAAGAAATTTTGTCAGTAGATCTTTTATCTTGTTAATGAAATGTAACAGAAAAAAGTTCTTCTGACAAAATCTCTTCAAATTGTCGGTTGAGGAGATAATTAATAATTAATTAACGACCTCGAAAATTCCAAGGGGATGGCCGACGATTTTCGGGAAACAATAATCAATAACTAAATATTGTAAACCCATTTGTTTACATGATAATTGTAAAAGAGTTTTTCTTTGCGAAATCATTGATAAAATTACCCGCGTCCCCCTTTGCAGATCTTTTATCTTGTTAATGAAATGTANTGTCCATCGTGTAATAGCGTAAACCTAATGGTTTAATAAACAATTGCATTAAGCTCATAAATAAATTTTACTCATTATTTGGAAAACGATCGGGTTTACGTCATTTTTTCATTGGATTATTTTTGTAGGACATTCAATTCTCGAAAAAAACTAATCAATAAAAAAATCCTGNGGCGTGTTTCTTCGGAAAAATTCCGAAAACCACAGCTATCCCCCTTTCGATTTCTGAGGCGATTATTTAATTGTTAATTATCTCAGATAGCAAGAGGACTAAGAAATTTTGTCAGTAGATCTTTTATCTTGTTAATGAAATGTAACAGAAAAAAGTTCTTCTGACAAAATCTCTTCAAATTGTCNAACAATGGTGCGTTTTACGGCAGTGGATTACGCGGATATGGTGGTCGTGTATGGTATTGCGGGGGGAAATGGGGCAGAAGCTGCCCGAATTTATGTGGAGCAGTTTCCGAATCGTGTGTTTCCTGATCCACGTACGTTTAGGGATGCATTTCAACGGCTAAGGGAGAGTAACGTCCTCCCAAGGCACGGCGAAGGGCGCCCAAGACGTGCGGATGGCGTGCACCTGGAAGAGGCGATTCTCCAGAGCGTCGAGGAGTCTCCAGAGTTGTCCGTCCGGGGAATTGCGTCCTCGCTACGTACCGCCCGTTCCACGGTTCACCGTGTGATGAGGGTTGAGGGTCTGCATCCCTGGAAATTTACCCCGGTCCAGGAGCTGAAGCCAGAGGATTTGCCGAAGCGTGTGGATTTCTGGCAATGGCTCCTTGACAGAAGTCGCGATACAGTGTTCATACGCAACGTTTGCTGGATTGATGAGAAGCTTTTCGTGAGAAAGGGGATCATCAGTCAGCACAATGAGCATCATTGGGCTTTTGTAAATCCCGGTCTCGCGAAAGNCAAATTGTCGGTTGAGGAGATAATTAATAATTAATTAACGACCTCGAAAATTCCAAGGGGATGGCCGACGATTTTCGGGAAACAATAATCAATAACTAAATATTGTAAACCCATTTGTTTACATGATAATTGTAAAAGAGTTTTTCTTTGCGAAATCATTGATAAAATTACCCGCGTCCCCCTTTGCAGATCTTTTATCTTGTTAATGAAATGTAACAGAAAAAAGTTTCACTGGCAAAATCTCTTGAAATTCTCGGTTAAGGAAATAATTAATAATTAANCCGGGAACAAAGTGAGTATTTTTCGCCCTTGGGTTGAAAGTTACTTCCTCAGGCGGAAAGTCAAGACATTCCGCCCACAGGAGTCATTTTCCACCCTAGGGCGGAAAAAACTCAATTTTCTCCCCCTCATCAAAAAGCAAAATACGAACTTTTCTTTGCAGGCATGTTAAAAAATCGCATATGCACCTCGGGTCAGGAAAATGTAACTTTCGGCCCTTGGTGCACAATATACTAATTTTGATTTGATTTTGATTTTTTTCTGTTTCAGGGTGGCAACTACTTGGGATTTTTACAAGATCGCCTTGTAACTGTCATCGGTGACGGTCCTGCGGAGAGAGCTGTATGGTTTCAGCACGATGGAGCTCCAGCACATACGTGTGTCGCCGTCGTCAACCAGCTGAACGAGCGGTTCCCGGATCGCTGGATCGGGAACAGGAGCGACCGGGACAGGGGTGGACGTCGCCAACTACCTGTAGCGTGGCCTCCGCGGTCTCCAGATCTAACTCCGCTGGATTTTTTCTTGTGGGGTACTCTGGAGTCACGGATATACGCTCATCGTCCAGCGAATCAGGAGGAGATGGTCGCATTGCTGCACGCTGCAGTTGCAACCATCACACCTGAAGAGCTGGAACGCATGAGGACAAACCTCCTGAAGAGAGCCAGCTTGTGCATTGATGCAGGTGGAGGACACGTGGAGAATCTGCTTTAGGAAATCCCTGCCGCCCTCCTTCCCTCTCCAGTTCATCCCATGAACAAACCAAAATCGGCCCTTTGCAGGGCCACCACGACAATCAAAACGAGGATCCTCATCCTTTTCCCTGCCTTCCAACCCCTTTTATGGATTGATTTTTATTGCTGACGACTTCCCAAAAATCGTGAGCCATTCCCTCTGCATTTCATTAATCATTGTTTAATTATTAATTATCTCCTCAACCGAGAATTTCAAGAGATTTTGTCAGAAGAACTTTTTTCTGTTAAATTTCATTAACAAGATAAAAGATCTACTGACAAAATTTCCTAGTCCTCTTGGTATCTGAGATAATTGTTAACAATTAAACAATCGCCTCAGAAATCGAAAGGGGGAAGGGGCTAATTTTATCAATTATTTCGAAAAAAAAAATTCTTTTCCAATTATCTTGTAAACAAATGGGTTTACAAGATTTAGTTATTGATTATTATTTCCCGAAAATCGTCAGCCATCCCCTTGGAATCTCCGAGGTCATTAATTAATTATTAATTATCTCCTCAACCGAGAATTTCAAGAGATTTTGTCAGTAGAACTTTTTTCTGTTACATTTCATTAACAAGATAAAAGATCTACTGACAAAATTTCCTAGTCCTCTTGGTATCTGAGATAGTTAACAATTAAACAATCACCTCAGAAATCGAAAGGGGTAGGGGGCTAATTTTCTCGATCATTTCGCAAAAAAAAACTCTTTGACCATTATCTTGTAAACAAATGGGTTTACAAGATTTAGTTATTGATTATTATTTCCCGAAAATCGTCGGCCATCCCCTCGGAATTTCCGAGGTCATTAATTAATTATTAATTATCTCCTCAACCGATAATTTCAAGAGTCTTTGTTAGAAGAAAATTTTTCTGTTAAATTTCATTAACAAGATGAAAGATCTACTGACAAAATGTCCTAATCCTCTTGGTATCTGAGATAATTAACAATTAAACAATTGCCTTAGAAATCGAAAGGGGGATAGCTGTGATTTTCTGAATTTTTCCGAAGAAACACGCTCTTTCTCAATTATGTGGTAAACAATTGGGGTTAGGGGATTTTTCCATTGATTATTTTTTGTCGCAAATCGAATTTGCAACAAAAATAATCTAATGGAAAAATGATGTAAACCCAATAGTTTTTTAAATAATGACCTTTTGAAAATTATTCAAGACTTGATTGTAATGATTTAATCAACTATTGGGTTTACGTGATTTTTGCATAAGATTAGTTTGTTGCAAATTTGATTTGCTACAAAAAATAATTGTTTGGTGAATGACTAAATTTAGGGTGGATGTGGGATGAAAATGTGGAGGGAGTTGTTGGGAAAATTACTGATGAGCCGGATTTAAAAACCACACCTTATTTTGTGGGATCGAACCGCTTTGTCAAAACTATTTCCACTTTTTGGAAATTTTAACAGTTGAATGTCTAAGTAAATTGATGATTGTCTTTCACTGTAAATTCGTTGAGTCACTGAATTTAGGCTGAATTTAATCAACAGAGGTGATGTACTGAACAAAACGGTGATCTTACAAAGACCGGTGATGTACTTGATTACTAGTGAGCTAGGTGAGGTTCAAAGAGCTACTGTACTCGGTGAGGTGCGATATAAAACTTGTACAGGTGATTTGCCCGAGATAGACTTGTACGGTGAGAGGCTAAGCCTAAACTGATTCGCGCGTGTTTCGGTGACTTATGACTGATGACCCGAAGGGTCCCGGAGATTTTCGAAGTNGGTGTGATATTTATATCACACCTCACCGAGCAAATCACCTGTAAAACTTGTACAGGTGATTTGCCCGAGATAGACTTGTACGGTGAGAGGCTAAGCCTAAACTGATTCGCGCGTGTTTCGGTGACTTATGACTGATGACCCGAAGGGTCCCGGAGATTTTCGAAGTAGGCCGATAGTCGACCAGAATGTTCTGGAATTTTAGTTGCGTTTCAAACACCCCGGGGGCAATTCATCATCAGGGATGATGAATTAATTGTTGAGTTTTCTCTGCTGCTCTCTCGTTGATTTGCTTCTTCTTCTTTTGAGTGATTTTCTGGTGCTGATGATGTTCTTCGGAGAATTGTCTGCTGGTGCCGTACTGGTGTTGTTGAGGACGCCGGGGGCGTGGCTAATTCTTCAAGTTAGCCACTGAGAACTTCTAGGTATCCTTGACGTCTTCCTGTTGAGTGCTGTCATCCTGGTGAATTCCTTGTCGAGTTGAGGGAGGCGTAAATTCCCCCAGTTGGCGAAAGCGCCGACTGTCGAGTCGAAGGAGGCGTAAATTCCGTCAATCATCGTCGAACTCGAGGCTGATGATTGCTAAGGGGAGAAACAGGTTGAGAGAGGTATCACTTGCCAAAATAACGATAAATGGAACGTGATACTTATTTCTCCATCCTGGAGCCTTTGGGGTCCCCTAGCTGCTTGATGATAACATCTTCTCTCAGGGCCTGTTCTGCGGTAGATAGTTTGCCGGAGAGGCTTCTGGAAATTCTGATGCCTTTTGTTGATTTCTGTAGATTTAACTGTGTCTCACAGTTGTTGATCATCTGTGGTGATACCTCCGCATTTGTATGCAGTTGATTACATTAAATTTGCATGTTTCCTGGTCCCTGAATTTTGGTGAAGCTCCGTCAACTGCTCGTTAAAGGTTTCCTTACGGCCGTTGGAGAAACCCTTAGTGAACAAACTATGCAATTACGTACCTTGTAGTATTCTATAATTGCTCTGTGTTCGTCAACTACTTGAAGATTCAAGAACTTGACGAGGTGAACTGCCTTGGTTGTCAATCCTCCTGCTAATGTTGAATGGACCAGTCACTTCATTATGTGAATCGGCTGTTTAATATTTCTTAGAGCGCCAATCTCTGCAAAATCTGTTGATGATCTCTTTTAGCGATGTAGTTGATGGGCTGACTGTTGATCTGAAGGTCGCGTTCCTTTTTTGGTGAAACTTGAACCTCCTCTTGGTGATCTTCTTCTTTCTGGTAAGCCCTTTGTCGACTGAGAGAGGCGTAAATTCCCTCAGTTGCCGCCGAGCTCATTGTCGTCGATTGCTAAGGGGAGGAACATAAGGTGAGAGACGTATCACTTGCCAATAAAATAATAAATGGAAGATGATACTTAACTCTCAATCCTGTAGTTCCTGGATTCCCCTCCCTGCTGATGATGTACTTCTGTTGAAATTAGCGCCAGAATTGACTCCTCTCGCGTAAGCCTCGATAAAGTTGATAATTCTTGGTTCGTTGATGATCTGCTGGTGAATGGCTGCGTTGATGTGACTAACATTTGGATTGTTGAATTCTTTCTGAGTGGTGATTGGCTTATTTTAAACTGCCTCATTTATTGCTGACAGTCCCTCATCTAGTGTGACTTGCACAATTTCCTCAATGTTGTTCTCTGGTTGTTGAGTTCCTTCTGTGGGGTCGTTGACCTGAGCGTCGTCTACCATGGTGATAATCTGCGCTAAGTTGTTGATATTGTAAGTTATCGGCTGTTGAGACGCTACTGATAGCCGATGAGTTACTGACTGCCGAACGTTCGGTGAGTCGCCTATTGTGTGGCGCACGTGGGCCAAACGTTGATGGGCTTCAGCGACACTCGACACTCACGAACGCTCCCGATTTCGACACTGAATTTCACTGGTATGTCCTTTGTTACCCCGTCGCCCTTGCGGGTGTAAACAAAGCGAATGTTCTAGAACCCTGTCCGTTGAGTTGCCCGTGCGAACCCCGAAAGTTTATTCGACACGAGGCGTCCTTATGATTTTTCACAGCACTTTTCACACGTTTTCACCCACTATCCGGCTCGAAGGACCACTGTTTGGTGAATGACTAAATTTAGGGTGGATGTGGGATGAAAATCTGGAGGGAGTGGTTGGGAAAATTACTGATGAGCCGGATTTAAAAACCACACCTTATTTTCTGGGATCGAACCACATTGTCAAAACTATTTACACTTTTTGGAAATTTTAACAGTTGAATGTCTAAGTAAATTGATGATTGTCTTTCACTGTAAATTCGTTGAGTCACTGAATTTAGGCTGAATTTAATCAACAGAGGAAATGTACTGAACAAAACGGTGACCTTACAAAGACCGGTGATGTACTTGATTACTAGTGAGCTAGGTGAGGTTCAAAGAGCTACTGTACTCGGTGAGGTGTGATATAAAACTTGTACAGGTGATTTGCCCGAGATAGACTTGTACGGTGAGAGGCTAAGCCTAAACTGATTCGCGCGTGTTTCGGTGACTTATGACTGATGACCTGAAGGGTCCCGGAGATTTTCGAAGTAAGCCAATAGTCGACCAGAATGTTCTGGAATTTTAGTTGCGTTTCAAACAATAATAAATGGAAAAATCCCCTAAACCAATTGTTTAACAGATAATGGCAAAAACATTTTCGTAGAGAGATGTGAGAGAGCGAGAGAGAAATATCTTTCCTTCTCTCTCTCGCTTACGGGTGAACGTAAAACGCTGTCCCGCCTCCTGCTGACTGGAAGGGGAATCACACTGGTAAGCGGAGCCACACGGACGTACTGCCGCTTAACGCTGCAGCGTCATTGGCTGTCCTATTTACCCCAATATCTCCGGAGGGGTGCTTCTGATCGAAAAGTGGAAAAGGACTTTTCGGCTCAGAATCACCACTGTACATGCTGGTTCAGGATCAGCATGTACTTCTGGGACACCCTGTATACTTGATGATGAATGAATCTTTGCGATAAGCTCATAATTTAGAAAATAGTTATCTACGATTTATGAAACATATTTTTTTTTGTAATTTGGAATATGATGTTATAGAAACAAGGTTAACAAAATATTCTAAAGAAATATTGAGAGGTTAGGAATACGAAGATTGCGATAGTCTCGTAACAAAAGATAACAGTAAAACAATTTCGATATTTGAAACATTTTTTATGAATTTCTATGAAGCAAATTGCATAATAATATAATTGCAATAATATTGTGTGAGATTTTCGATACAAATATTTTTAAGAAATCAAAAACATCTTGGTTATCATATTTTTATGTATTTATCTATGCTTTTCCTATTTTCTTAAAATTACTATAATTTTGGGGTTGAGTACTTTGTTCATGTGTCTCATCGATCATTTCATAATTTATGCTCTTTCTCTATTTTTTATAGTCATTTTTTTATTGGCTCTCATCATTTTTCTATACTTCATTAAATTATTGATCGATTTAATTTGATCATTTATTTTTACTTATGAACAGACTTTTCGTGAAATCATTTTTACTCTTCCTCTTTCTAATTTAAAATCAAATTTAAAATCACATTTCCATTTATATACACTTATCAGAACACATTTGGCGTCCGACGTAGGGCTCGATGCACAGACCTAGTCGTGTGTATTCATGAGCAAAAAAGAAAATAATTTTTCACCAAGAAGAAGAAGATCAAAATCAAGAATTCAAGAAAACAGAGACACTGACAACGAAGAATCCGTCAAGATACATAAAGCACAAAAATTTGTGGAGAAGAATACCAATTCCATTGTAGAATACCGGAGGGAAGAAAAATCAGACATGCCTGATAATAATACACGATTAACGAGAGAGGAGATCGAACAGGAATGGGCCAGACTGAAAGCGGAACAGCAAAGAGTTTGAGAGAGAGAGAGAGAGAGAGAGAGAGAGA